>NC_134721.1:9675000-9880000 GCF_049634645.1 Pelodiscus sinensis | reverse complement strand
TTGGCTTAACCACGAGATCTTGCATGATCTAAAAATAAAAAAGGAATCATATAAAAAATGGAAATTAGGACAAATTACAAAGGATTAATATAGGCAAACAGCACAGGAATGCAAGGGGCAAGATTAGAAAGGCAAAGGCACAGAATGAGCTCAAACTAGCTACCAGAATAAAGGGAAACAAGAAGACTTTTTATAAATACATTAGAAGCAAGAGGAAGACCAAGGAGAGGGTAGGCCCACTGCTCAGTGAGGAGGGAGAAACAGTAATAGGAAACTTGGAAATGGCAGAGATGCTCAATGACTTCTTTGTTTCGGTCTTCGCTGAGAAGACTGAAGGAACACCTAACATAGTGAATGCTAGTGGGAAGGGGGTAGTTTTAGAAGGTAAAATAAAAAAAGAACAAGTTAAAAGTGACCTAGAAAAGTTAGATGCCTGCAAGTCACCAGGGCCTGATGAAATGCATCCTAGAATACCCAAAGAGCTGATAGAGGAGGTATCTGAGCCTCTAACTATCATCTTCGGAAAATCATGGGAGATGGGAGAGATTCCAGAGGACTGGAAAAGGGCAAATATAGTGCCCAAAGGGAAATAAGAACAACCCAGGAAACTACAGACAAGTCAGTTTAACTTCTGTGCCAGGGAAGATAGTGGAGCAAGTAATTAAGGAAATCATCTGTAAACACTTGGAAAGTGGCAAGGTGATAGGAACAACCAGCATGGATTTGTAAAGAACAAATCATGTCAAACCAATCTGATAGCTTTCTTTAATAGGACAACGAGTCTTGTGGATAAGGGAGAAGCGGTGGATGTCATATACCTAGACTTTAGGAAGGCGTTTGATACGGTCTCGCATGATATTCTTATCAGTAAACTAGGTAAATACAACTTAGATGGGGCTACTATAAGGTGGGTGCATAACTGGCTGGATAACCGTACTTAGAGAGTAGTTATTAATGGTTCACAATCGTGCTGGAAAGGCATAACAAGTGGGGTTCCGCAGGAGTCTGTTTTGGGACTGGCTCTGTTCAATATCTTCATCAACGATTTAGATATTGGTATAGAAAGTACGCTTATTAAGTTTGCAGATGATACCAAGCTGGGAGGGGTTGCGACTAATCTGCAGGATGGGGTCATAATTGAAAATGACCTGGACAAATTGGAGAAATGGTCTGAGGTAAATAGGATGAAGTTTAATAAAGACAAATGCAAAGTACTCCACTTAGGAAGGAACAATCAGTTTCACACATACAGAATGGGAAGCGATTGTCTGGGAAGGAGTACTGCAGAAAGGGATCTAGGGGTTATAGTGGACCACAAGTTGAATATGAGTCAGCAGTGTGATGCTGTTACAAAGAAAGCAAACATGATTCTGAGATGCATTAACAGGTGTGTTGTGAGCAAGACACGAGAAGTCATTCTTCCGCTCTACTCAGCGCTGGTTAGGCCTCAATTGGAGTATTGTGTTCAGTTCTGGGAATCGCATTTCAAGAAAGATGTGGAGAAATTGGAGAGGGTCCAGAGAAGAGCAACAAGGATGATTAAAGGTCTAGAGAACATGACCTTTGAGGGATGGCTGAAGGAATTAGGTTTGTTTAGTTTACAAAAGAGACGGTTGAGGGGGAACATGATAGCAGTTTTCAGATATCTAAAAGGGTGTCATAAGGAGGAGGGAGAAAACGTGTTCATCTTGGCCTCTGAGGATAGAACAAGAAGCAGTGGGCTTTAACAACAGCAAGGAAGGTTTATGATGGACATTAGGAAAAAGTTCTTAACTGTCAGGGTAGTCAAACACTGGAATAAATTGCCCAGGGAGGTTGTGGAATCTCCATCTGTGGAGATATTTAAGAGTAGGTTAGATAAATGTCTATCAGGTATGGTCTAGACAGTATTTGGTCCTGCCATGAGGGCAGGGGACTGGATTTGATGACCTCTCGGGGTCCCTTCCAGTCCTAGTATTCTATGATTCTTGACACAAGCAAAAAGTTCCAATTCTGGCCAAGTGGTAATCTGTACTCCCGTCACTGTCACTTGTGGAGACAGACTGCACGTGCACAAAGGCTGAAGACACCATTCTAGAATGTGGACAGCTCGAAAAGCGGTGGATAGAAGTGGCAGGGAACAAATGAGCAAAATACTGATTTTGAATAGCAACATAATTTCTGCCACACTTTGTAGGGGGGCTTTAGCACTTTGGTAGGAGAAATATATATTCTTGAACAATTAAAAAGAAACATGAACATTCATAACCTTAGTCTTTCTCCCAAGAGCATAGCAAAAGGCATGCTGTTGGGAGCATGCTCTTTTAGGCTTTTAAAATTGAATGGAAATGCATCATCGGGAATAACACACCATTATCAATGGCTGTCTGTGTAGTACTTCAGAGACTTGCCCATGACTTCCAGTGGGCTTTAAATCAGGCCTTGTAACATCTTTGCCTCAGCTAACATCTCTGTAAAATGGGAGTAATGGTTCTTTACTTTGAAGGCTGTAGCAAGAATTAGAGAATGAAAAGTGTTGTATACACAGAACTATTACTGGTAGAGATATATGGATGGTGCCATTTTGCAGTGTGCTGCTCTACTCCTGGTGGGATGACACAGCAGGGGTGGACCCGTGTCCTTTTGGAAGTTCATACCACTGAGGAGAAAAGCGTCAGTGGTCACCTTGCTGCACAGCAGGTGTATGTGTACTTCAGTCACTGTGGCATCTAGGTGATATTTTTTTGTCTCCCTGTGTCACTGATTACTGGTCTCCCTGTGCCACTGATCTTAAGGCATTGGACACAAGGGCCAAAAGCTGCATGTCTTCTGCATTAGAGGATGGTATCCAGAACTGAACCTGTGCATGGGGTTTCTATATCCCCTTGCTCACCATGAAAGGGCTTTTTTGTGCCTCTGCAGGTCAGTGGTGTACATGGTGAACTTGGAGGATGCCAGAGGGAATCCAGTGGATGTGCACATAGTGTAGATCCATGTAGCCAATTGCCCAGTTGGAGGAGAGATGAGGTTGTCTTCTGCTGTTGCTCCTCATTCCCCTCTAACTAGGTTCAGGCCAACTGCACGGAGGTCCCATGTTTTGCTTGCTTCTGTTTTTGCTTTGCTTGCAGTTTTCTAGCCTTGTTCACATAGGATTTTACAATCAATTTTTGCTTCTTGGCAGAGGACAGATAGTCAGTGTTTAGAAAACTAGTTTTGTACACCAGACCTGGTCTTCACTTTCTAGTTCTGCTACAGACTTCCTGTGTGACCTTGGTCATGTAGTTGCTTTGGGCCTCAGTTCTTCATATCTGTAACCTCAGAGGGGCATTGGGAGTATAAAATACAAGATCATTATGTACTTGGCTACAACAAGGTGGAGATACCTTAGAAACATAGGCCTTTATCTAGCTGTTTTAGTCCTTTGATAATGTAGTTTGGGATTGAATGTCTAAAACTTTTGTTTTACCCTTTTAGCAGTTACATGTTTGACATGGTTTTGTTATCCTAGATGTTATGTTAAGATTTGGCACAGAGAGCATTAATTCCTTTATCAGTTGTGTTTCCTTTACAGCTGCTCATTTAATTGAGCTCCTCTGTGTATCTTACAAAACAAGATGCACTCATTATAGCTCACAGACCTCCCTCTAAGGCGTAGGTAGCATGGTAACCTGTTTAAAGGAATAGCACTTTTGCAGGTATAGGGCATGCTTAGTGGTGTATTGGCTGTTTTGTTTTATTTTTGCCAAATGCTGGAAGGAAGTGAGGGGAGGACTTGCATGTCTGATCAGATGAAGCAGCTTTCCAGAAGTTCTCCACTCTGGCTGCTGTCTTTTTGAAGCTGTGTTTACTCAAAGAATGTGGCGGAGACAGTTGAATATGCAGCTGCACTGTAGAGCAAAATACCTTGTATGCCTTGTTTATTCCTATTGCTCAGCTTTGGCTTGTGCAAACAATTTTAATCCCAGCCTATGAGATCATGTGGTCTCTGATGTCAGTTCTGTGCAGTCCAGATCCGGTGTGCTCATTCTCCTCCCATTGTACAGCCTGATGCTGAATATTCTGTTCTTCTGTTTGTTCCTTACATTTGGTGTGGTGTTGTCTCTCACAGATCTCTTAAGCAGGAAGCCCAGGCATCAGCTGTGGCGTATTCAGTCACAGGAACACCTGTCTGACCATGCAACTGCACTTGGATGGAGATGATCCAATAATGTAGTTCTGGCTGTATAAGGAACAACATAAGCTATAATACTGACTGGTGCACACTCTCAGCATTCGACAGCAAAGAGCTAATTGACATAGTCTTAGAATAGCCTCCACCTATGACAGGGGTGTCCAGATCCTCTCGTCGGAGGGCTAAATCTCTTTTTTCAAAGAGTTCAAAGGGGCACAGTTCTGGGTGGTGGATGAAGGCCTAGCTGGGAAAGGCAAGGCCTGAGGCCCTGCCCTTTTCACCAAAAGCCCCACCCCTTCTGCAACCTCCTCCCTTTGTGGTGTCAAGCCTGGCCCCTATTCCAAGTTACTGCCCTTAGTCCCAGTGACTGGCATGGCCACACCCTTCCCAGGTGGCCATAGCACCTGGAGCAGCTGTGTTGCAGCTCCAGCCCTCCAGGGTGGGGAGGGAGCCTGGTTGCCATGCCAGGGCCCCAACCTTCCTGAGTGGCCTACATTACCCGCAACCCATGCTGCAAAACAACTGGAAACCATTATAGGTGTCCAGATACTGAAGGCCCTAGGGGAGCCCCTCCCCATTCCCTGGGGCAGGGAGTCTATCAAGAGCGGAAAGAGGAAATGGCTGAAACACATTATACTCTGGCCATTCGCAGCTGGCATGCAGTCCCAAAAAGACCGTTGTTAGCTAATGCAAGTTAGACCAGCCCCAAGGCTGCTGTACACTGGGCTGAGGCTAAGAATCAGGTTGTTAGTTCTTAGTTGCTCCTCCTCTTTCCCTCTTCCAGAGTTCCATGGGTGACTGTACGTGGGATTAAGCAATCCATTCGCTGTGCCTGATGTTAGTATAGTGCCTGGCAATCCAGCTCCTCTCTGACTCTGCCTGACATCCCCTCAACACAACAGGAAAATAGGCAATGGAGCAGCAACATAGTCCTTTCTCATCCCTGCAGTGCAGGAACAGCAACAGCAGGGGAAAGACAGCAACAGCTCAGAGCATTTTTCTGGCTCACATCAGAGCAGCACCTGGGAATGCAGGAGATTTAGTTATCTGTCGTCAAAGCCAATGCCGCTTACATCCTCTCCATAGAAAATTCACAAGTGTTCTTTCTGGCACAGTTGCCCCTTGAAGGCCACAGAGTACAGCCTGGAAGCTGCAAGTTGGCTGCTAGGTTACAGGTTGAACATCCTGGGTTTTGCAGAGGTCGTTTTGTTTCCTTGAACAGTATAGGAGAGCTACCCTTAGCACAGTTTGGTTATGCTTGCAGCTGCTGTTGCTACTCTAACATTACGGGTGTTTTGTAGGTCTTCACATACTAACGGGAAAGAAATTAGGGCCTGGTTTTGAGAGGGCCTTCCGTTCCATTGCATGTGAAATTAACTGCAGTTGTGTCCCTAATCACAAAAATGATACAGATTGGGCATGTACATTTTTTGAATGAGTGGAAAAGAAAATTGAGGTCTCCTTAACAAAAACTCCAAATTTAAGACTTTGTAGAGTATCGTGAAATACAGTAATTTCCAGAAGGAATCTTTAGCTGAAAAAAAAAATCTGTGTTTTTTTTGTTTTTGTTTTGTTTTGTGGGATTTGCTTTTTGTTTTGTTTTGGTTTTTTTGGCAAAATTTTAGTCTCTCTCTGATGTTAAGGCAGTTTTATTAGAAGGTAGTGCTGTGTGTGTGTGTGTGTGTGTGTGTGTGTGTGTGTGTGTGTGTGTGTATTTGCATACATGTTTTACATGGGCACATACGATCTCACAAGTGCATATTTTGCCAGATGTACCGACACCTCTACCCCCTCACTACGTCAACAGTGGGAGACTGAATATGTTTCCACTAAAGCCAGTCTAATGCAAACTTATCATTGCAAGTGATGGGCATGATTCCTCAGAAGGTTTGAACACTCCCAATTGTGGGTGCTCAGCATTTTTGAAAATAACCCTGTCATGAAGTTGGTGGCTAGGGTTTTGCTGAACAGGAAAAAGTTTTGCTCAGCTTTCTATATACACTCAAACGTTGGAGCACGCCTGGCAGTGAATGCACGTCTCAGTGCTGTGAGTGTTTAAAAATAGAGAGTCCAAATGGAAATGGTTTTGCCACCTTAACTGTAGTGGGCAATCTGGTGGCACAGATTATATGAATGTGTTGGAGGTGAAAGTGCTTTGTACGTCCACAGTACAGGAGCGATAGCTTTGCAGGCTTCCCTATCCTGTTCTGTCAGTGTTCTGACCAGAGCAAGGCCCTGTAGGGGGCGAGAGTAGACTGGACTCCATGTTCTTTCAAGAGCCTTTCTATTATCTTCAGTGGGAGTTGGATTAGGTCTTCAGTCCTTGCACTGCTGCCATGATGCACCACAAAACTGTCAGTTCTCTTTACAATGCAGGTGCCTATGATATGAAACTTGCATAGGCTGCTAAACACTCAGCGTTGCGTAACTTCAAGGCACTACCAGGTTGGCTGGCTATATAGGTGAATGGTAAGGAGACAGAGAACCTAACTTCTAAATCAGTGATAGTCTGAGAGGCAGTCCGGAGGCAAAACCTGGACTACTACATAGATCCTTTTGAATGGATCCCAAAATATTATTTTATTATTTTCTCTGGAGTCTGTGTAACCCACACACTTTCTGGGTGTGATGTACTATCCCATCTTATCCCAAGACATGCATCTGACGAAGTGGGTCTTTGCCCATGAAAAAATATGCTCCAATAAATCTGTTAGTCTATAAGATGCCACAGGACTTCTCGTTGTTTATTCAGATTCAGACTAACACAGCTACCCCTCTAATACTTATCCCATCTAGTGGTCCTCTCGTACCTTAGAGTACGTCTACACAGCAACTTGGGGTACGTCTAGACTACAGGGTTTTGTCGATGGAAGTTTTGTCGACAGATACTGTCGACAAAACTTCTGTCGACATAGAGCGTCTAGATACATTCAGTTCTGTCGACAAAGCAAGCTGCAGTAGTCTAGATGCAATCCTACAGGCAATAACACCTTCTGTCAACAGAACTCTGAAGGTGTTATGCCTTGTAAAATGAGGTTTACCAGCGTCGACAAAACTGCTGAGTTCTGTCGACGTTATGTCGACAGAACTCAGCGGTAGTGTAGACGCAGGTATAGTTTTGTTGACAAAAGTCCACTTTTGTCGACAAAACTCAGTAGTCTAGACACACCCTTGATTTTGAAATAACTAGCATTACTTACACAGCAGGCAGTTACTTCAAAATAATGTTGAAATGCTGTCAATCTGGAGGACTTCTTACTTCGACTCCTGTAACCCTCATTATATGAGGAGTAATGGAAGGTGGAGGAAGAGTGCTCTATTTTGAAATAAGTGCTATGTAGACGCTCCCAATTTTGAAATAAGCTATTTCAAAATAAGCTACGCAATTGACGTAGCTCAATTTGCGTAGCTTATTTCGAGTTAAGTCCTGCTGTGTAGATGCACCCTTAGAGACTAACAAAAAAATATAGTCATGAGCTTTTGTGGGCACAACCCACTTCTTCAGGTGAGTGGAGCAAGAGGCACAGAAACTCCAAAATGTAAAGCAGAAAAGGAGGAGAGAAGGGGAGGGAGAAAAAACCCACCGAGCTCACTTACAGAGAGAATAATGAGTCTGCTCTACCACCTTAGCTGAGAGCCAGCAGGCTTTTAGCTCATGCAGTGGAGGATCATGCACTAAGCTCCAGAGATCCTAGGTTCAGTTCTGCTCGTCGGTGTGACATTTGGATCTTGACTCCACCTTGACCAAGAAATATGGACCTTCACAAAAAATAGACCACCCCTATGCTAAGCTGTCCAGCCCCCCACATAAATGCTATTTGTTTACACAGATGTTTCCAACAACTCAAACTTGGGTTAAGAATATGAAAAATGTTAACATAATTTTTTATAAAATAACATCGAGTGATGCATAGACTATAAAGCATGTACATATCGTAAGACTTATTTGCATCTTTACATTATAAATGGTGCATTGCATTCCAATAAATGGGTGCAGCACCTGTTTTGTTTGAAATCATGGAAACATTTTTGTAGTTGCATTCCTTTTTGACCTTCAGTTGACAAATTTTTCTTGTTCTATAAATATAGAATTGTAAACAAGAGCTAATCCTTAGCAACAACCTGGAAAGTTAACATTTCTCTCCAGCTCCTATTATAATTAATTCAGACACTCTGAGTATGATGTGATTTATCCATAGTATTCATAAGGCCAGTAGGTACTAATATCTTGTTAGAGAACTGAGAAAAGAATACTCTTTTGTGTTCACCACCTCACATAATTGCACCACATTTTCTTTCGTAAGAAGATGTTTAAAGATGCTTTTTACTTTACATTTGCAAAATGGAAGGCTTTTGCTGTTGCTTTTACATTTGGGTCTTAAATGTGTTTTCCTTTCTGTAACCGTCAACATTGTCAAAACATTTTGCAAAGTATGTTTAAATAATGCAAAGAATTATGGGTTAAGACCATCGTTCATATTAATTTAAATCTTACTGTAGGTAAATTTGCAAGATGCTTCTGGTGCATTGTAGAAGTTGCTTACAGTAAAGAAACCTCTTCTGTTCTTATTTTCTGAACAGAGAAGACATGGAGATTACACAGTGCCTGAAAGAGTAAACCATTGTGTAAATTTTGTTTAAGCATGTCTTTACTAAGTCTACTTATTAGAGATCCTAATTTATTTTTATTTTATTTACTCAGGGAATGTTGCTATAGTGTTAATCTATGTAAGCTGTATACATGTGAATTCTGCAACTCCCAAAACACTGTGATTAAAACATTATATATGTGGCAAATTACAGATAAAAAAAAAAGTTTACCTTTAGGTTTTCTTGGTAAGGTATTTTACTCAAGTTTTGTAATACCTTGGTTGGTAACGTGGTCAGCATTCCCATAAAAATACAATGTTATATAAAATGATACAATCTGTGAAGCATTTCCCATTATGTAGGCACCGTGTCTTTAAATTATGGCAATTTCTTAAGATTTTAAAGCAAAATGAGCTCTTAGAAGTGTGATTAATAGCAGAGAATGAGGCTAACACCGGGTCATCTGTGGCACTCCATTACAAAAAAGGTTGGACTAATAAAAGTATCCATCTATTTGACCAATAAAGCATATGAATGATATGCTTGTAGGTTTTATCATACAGTAGTTACTTTGTACTGAATAAACTGTGATTTTTACGTGCTGGAAAAGGAGCATCAGGAGGCAACTTAGTTGAGGTGAATAGGATGCGCAAGGGCAGAAACTCCAGGATTGCTATATGGTATCTGATGTTGGTGATAATTTCAGAGTGTGGGTTCCACATTTTGGAAGCCAATATGAAGTATCGGCATGTCTTGTGAACCACTTCCCCCTTCCGTAGTTGTGTTGCAAGGCTGGACTGCGATCACTCACAGGGAGGGAGAAGGAATAGTACTGTGTGCATGTAATCATTAGTTTAGTCTCTGGTGATCCAAACTTAAAAAAAAAAATCCTTTGAAGAGCAAGTGATGGACCAGCACTTGCATTTTCCTGGAGTGTTGATTCCAGTTCTCCCACCTGGTTCTCACCTTTTATCCAGCTGGGTGCAGGTATGGAATGCCAGTAACAAGCACTCAAAAATCATAAATCAACTCCTCCCCACCCCCAAAAAAGAGAGAGAAGCTTAAAATAATACTATTTTTTTCTTTGTAATTGACTTCTGGTTTCTGAGCGTAGGGGTTTATACTTTCTTCATTTAAAAAAACCACACCTTTTTCTGGAGCCATGCAGGCAAGAACTTTAAAAAAAAAAAAAAAAAAAAGAGATTGTCATGTAATCACCAGACTCCAAGAGCTCCTTGGTGTGGGGAAAACACAGACTACTGTGGGATTTATAATATGGCAATACTAACTTGGACGTCTGGCCAGGTCTACTTTCTGAACAGGAATTTACTATGGAAAGGAAATTTCCATCAGCTCCCAAAGGCTGGCTTCAACTGTAATTCCTGCAGGTGAAGTAAAATTAGTTTGCTTGCTGCAGCATGGATACCTCCTAATATGTCTTTGTGAAATAGGGGTGAATTCCACGGCTTCAGAAAAATAATAATCTGGGGTAAGCCTTAGGTCAGAGCTTCTGGCTTATCTACCTGTAGCCAGGGGAGTCCACTGCCTACATGGGCCCCCGGGTCAAGGTACGGCGGGAGAGGCTGGGCACTTTGCGGAAGGGGTGGGGCTGGGGGGACACGACAGCTCCATGCTACCTGGAATGGAGCATTTCCTCCCCCCCCTCCTCCCAGCACTTAATGCCGCATGTGGCGTGTCACTTCAGTGGCAATTTAAACTGCCCAGCTCTCTGAGCAGGAGACCTTTGAATCACTAGACCCCAGGACAAGTGCCCCCCCCCCATCCTCCGGCAGCAAGCTTGTCTATAGCCCCCCTTTACTGGGGGATCTGAGCACCTTTAATATATTTATCCTCCTAAAACCCTAATGAAGCGAGGCAGTTATCAGGGAAGAGATGGGGGAGTGAGGCACAGAGACCAAGTGACTTGCCTAAGGTCACGCATAACATTAGTGGCATAGTACGGAGTTGACTTTCAAATGAAGGCCCTTAGTATCAGATCATCTTTCCCAGTCTTCGTGTCTTTCTTGAAATCCAGGCCCAGTTCACATCTCAGCAGGGGTGGTGACTGTGTCTGACTTCTCCGGAGACCTGGGGACGGGACGGGAATGGAAAGATATATTCCCCCGATTCAGGATGGCACAGTGTGAATAATGTAGCACGTGGCAGAGAATGTCAGGTTTTGAAGATTCCTTCTCCTTCAAGTGGTGGGACTTTTGAGGTCCGTGGAATTCTTTGAGGGTGGTACAGAGAAGTGGTTGAAGTCTTGAAGTTTTATCCTGATGAGATGGATTTAGGAGAAAATGTTGGACCCTGTTCAGGTTTAAAAAAAAAAATGTAGGTGGGAAATCAATTTGGTGATGGTAATGGGAGGCCAGAGCAAGGGTGCAGAGAGGGAGGAGGAATGAAACATGCTGTGCTACTTCAGTATCATGTATGTCAGTAGACTATAGTGTGTGTGTGTGTGTGTGTGTGTGTGTGTGTGTGTGTGTGTGTGTGTGTGTGTAAAATCACACACACCTCTTTCACTTGTACAGTAAGAACCCTGAATTCCTTTTTCCTGTTTCCCTTGCATTTTCTAGGGATTTTAAAATTTTGTTTTGAACCCCTACTTTTAGTATTTGCAGGTTGTTTATTTCAATACATTTTGTGACCTTGGTTGTGCTGTATATTGACAAGACAGAGATTTTTACTTCTGCCTGCAGGATTAAAGATTGCTCTTGTCAGTTTCCTTTCCAAAAATTATCAATTTAGTTAATATCACTCACTAATTTTTTTTTAGAAGATAAACAAATATGGAGCAGACTATGCCAGTGAAGACGTTTCTTTAAACTGCTTCAAGATTACAGCTGAACTCATATTTCTTGCTTGGCACCTTTAATTTTTGACAGATATGTGAATGTGTATTTCCTCATCTAGCTGGTTTCTTTTAGTCTGTTTTTGTTTTGCATGTTTTTTTAATGCCAAATCCAGTAAAGAGTTAACAGAATTTCACTTGATCTTATGGTTAATATGACAGAGTAATGCAAAAGTTGGTAACAGCAAATTGTTGTTTGTAAGCAGACATGGCATTGTGTAAACAAGGAGGCCTGGTCCCCAACTGGTTTGATTTCATGGTGGTCAGCAGCTGATCTATGTAACATACAACCTTTCTGCTTCTCTAAATGTCAGAAGAATGACTGTTTGTTTGTCTTGAGTTCTTCCCAGCTGTTTACTCTGTAATGCATTTGCCTCAACCTTGATTCCCTGAGAGTGGCCCCTTTCTCCTCCCTGCTCTGTTTACATTAGTCCTGCCCTGAGTGTCACCTATGAAATCTGTTGATTATTCCACCTGGTTAATGTTAAATTGCTCTTGCAAGATGATGTGTTTGTTCATAAACACAAATGCTGGGCCCCTTGTTTACTGTACCCATGGCAGCAATCAGTTATTAAACAAATATTGCTTTGTTTGCGGGTGTGAGCAGCAGTTTATCCTGCAAGGTCTGGAAAAAAAACTTTAAATGCTGGGATTTTGATAAAGGAGAAAAGGGGAACTTGTCCCTGGAATGTGGCTGAAACTGACTTAGGTTTGCTTTTCTTATCTTTAGCTTGGATGAAGGGGCTAGAAAGATTAGCAAGTTGTTTGGTTTTTCCAAGAGATTTCCTTAGTGTAATGATATCTATCCAGTTGTTTGCTTTTTTCAGAAGAGAGAGAGCTCTCCTGCAAGACGACTAACACAGTAATAGAGCATCTGATGGCTAGAAAATTCTGTGTGGAACAAACAAGGACTTAGAAGGTCTAGGACAAAGGAGTAGGGCTATGAACAAGGTAATCACCAAAAAAAGTATGACCTTTGAATTATGTACTGCAGTTGGTTATATTTTTTTTTTACCTTTTTAATCAGATATTTTTCTAATTGGTACATCTGCCCTCTATCAAGCTTGAAAAGGAAAGTGTTTAAGTTTTATTTCTAAAGCCATCTGAAGAAATCCTCTGATTTGAAAGCAGAGCAATCCGAATGAGGAGAAAATACCAAATTAAAAATTGTGTCCCATCTCTCTTCTTTGGTGCATGACATTATATAACTGCTTTTTGCTATATTATAGAAACAGCATTTATATCTGCTCATTCGTGGGGCTGGCTATTTGCACTTTATGTTCTGAGAGTCCTAATGAGATAGTTTGTGCTTGTGTAGGTAGTTTGTGCTTTCGTGTTGTTTTGCAAACAAGCAAGAAAAACTAGCTCACGCCATCTCTGTTTTTCAGAATTATTTGTTTGTTATTGTTTCTGAACATGGCTGTGGCTTTTAATGCTAGATAGAACCTGTGAGCATTAGCTCTTCTTGTGCATACAAAGGGAGTACCTTAGAGTGACCTTGAGGGGTGGAAAAAAATGGCTCATTTATATGAAGAGGGATCTGTTACTTTTTGTTTTTTAAATAGCAAGCCTCAAATACATGTATTTCATATATATTTATAAGGAGCCTGTGAAGGCTAAAATTAAATAATTGTCCCTGTTGTCTCTGAAAAGCAAGCAACAAAACATGCACAAAATTCTGATAGATTTTATTCACTGACTCACAACAATGATCCAAATATATTGTTCATTTTGGCCGCTAGAGCGAGTGTGGCTTTGAGGGGAAGTGGAAGGTGCTTGAAGTGTGTAACCTAACAGGCCAGTCATTACTTGACCAGCACTACTATAATAAATCAAAAAGTGTTGGAATGAGAAACTTTATCATGCAGTGGTGTTACAAAGCAGCACCTGACTATTGAAATGATTGTAAGTCCTGCAGAGTGATAAAAGAAGATAAAAGTGCCTTAATGAGAGAGGGGATTTATAATTAAACCCCAGTGAACCGCTTGATCTCTCCAAGGTTTGGAATCACACCTCAGTGGCAAAGTAATTCTGCCCTGCTATGTATTTGCTGAACACAAAGCAGGACTTGTATTTCATACTTTTTAGTATTCTACTGATCTGCATGTCCATATCGGCATGGGTTGAATACATATGAAGTAATCTCAACCCTTGAGTTAGCACTCACTGCTGAGGCTTACGCTCTCTGTTCATCCTTAGCATACAATTGTGTGAAAACAACTGGTCTGTTGGGGTGGGGAGTACAAGTAGGAAGGCTTGTGAGTATGTCCATGAGACAGGCGGTAGGGACGGATATTTGTCTATTTAGATTCATTCCCTACCAGTCTCAGCATGGCAGGACTGAAACTGTTAGTGTGCTTCCTTAAGGAGGGGAATTTCTGTAAAGCATGTAATGCCCAGATCAAAGTCCTAGTAATAGAGTTCACTGCACCCTGGTTGGAAATGCTATAGTGTTCTCAATTGCTGGTCCATTACTATGCAGTGTGCCATTCATTTCAAAAGAAATGAAAAGCCTCTTTCCATCTAGTGGGTACTATGATGATTTCTGTCAGGCTTGGAATGTTTGAAAGAAGCCTCCCAAAATGGAAGAAAATGAGCCCTGCTCTCCAAGGAACTCACAACATACTGTAGTGAATGGTAACAAAAGGAGGTAGGGAATAGAAGACTAACTAGGTAATGGTAAATTGTTTACTCAGGCTATGTCTACACTGCAGAGGGTGTTTTTGGAAAAACGTCTGTTTTTCCAAAAAAAAACCCCAAAAACCCCTCCAGTTACGTCCACACTGCAAGCTCATTTTTTCGACAGTAAATCGAAAGAACGGGGGGGTTTTGTGCATTGGTCATCCTCATTCTACGAGGAAGAAGCCTTTTTGTGCAAGAGCTCTTTCACAAAAAGGTGTGTGTGGACAGGGAAGAGGGAGTTTTTTCAAAAGAAGAGGGAAGAGGAAAAAGCACAGATACCCTGGTGTCCATTCCGTCCATAACAATCACTGCTTACATGCGAGATAGTGTCCAGGCAGTCTGGATGCTATCTGTCGAAAAAGCAGATCGCTTTTTCGATGCGTTTTTGCAGTGTGGATTCTCTCTTTCGGGAGAAGGCTTTTTGGAAGATCTCTTCCAGAAAAGCTGCTTTCAAAAGAAGCCTGCAGTCTAGACATAGCCTCAGTAGGAGCAAGTAGATGGCATAATAGAGGTGTGGGAGGTGTGTTGTGAAACGGTTGGCATAGTATCTGCCAGTTGGTATGATGTGGTTCAGGTTTATAGTCTGAGATAATCATGGGCATGACTTTCATTTTGAATATGTAGAAGAATAATTGTCAAACCAAGAAGAGCATGTTAAGATAGTTATGGTTGTGCACTGGATTTATTATATGGGATTAGTCTGGGCATGGTTTCTGGATGGGTATGTAGGAATGGTGAAAGTACAGAATCCTACTCCTGGGGTGGAAAACACTTATTTCTCTGTTCCCTGTCTGAAATGCAGGGTCTGTAACTAGTGATTGTCCAACTAGAGAGGTGATGAATACAGACTGTTTTGTGGACTAGATGTGGGTGGTTTTGTAGAAGATGTTGGTCTGTGGCTTATGCTGTCAAGGCAGTTGTACCTGTCTGGTTTAGTGGGTTATGGGACAGTAACCTTTATATTGATGGAGTTCATATAGTTTGCAGCAAAGTGAGTCTGCTGTAGAACTTTTGTTCTTTTCACCTGTGGAGCTTGAGATGCCTGCAACTTTTCTCCAAAACTACAGACTTTGCAGATATTGGATTAGCACTCAGAGGTTTGTGTTCTCAGCTGTCCCTCTGGTGTGGTTCAAACACACCTGTGGCCACTATATTCTTCCACAGAACTAAGTCACTTTGCACAGAGCTAATGGCACCTCCTTATGTCCTTTTCCTGAAGGTGTAAGTCAGTGTAACCCTCTTCATGTTTTTTCAGTATGTCTTGTAGTTACTGTTTCTGCTACAGGGCAGAATTGTCTTACCCTGGGCAACCTACTTTACCATTTACACAAAGAAGTGACATTGCTTGCTTCAGGATACATGGTGGTGAGTCAACCTGGGAGTCAAATGGGAGTAGAACCTTGATTTCCACTCTGCTCTTCTAGCCACTACTTCCCTTAGGTTTCAGTGTATGTGGCAGATGCGCCATTGGCTCCCCTTGACTTTACTAGCTCTAAATTACCACATCCCTCAGTGGCCATAAAGACACAGGCAGCTGTTTGGAAATGGTAAGCCATTCCAATCCTTTAGCAAAGAAAAGAGCGAGTGAAGTGTTGTATTATTGTATGTAATTAAGAAAAAAAGACACAAGTGGTAAAGCAGTTACTCAAGAGACTGGACTGGGGAGCCTCGTGTATGTTGAGGCTAGTTAAAGTTCAGCTTCTTAAGATTTGATCTGTCGGGAGGGACTGTGGCAGCAGGGATCATAGCTGTGCCCTTGTTCAGTTGGCCAAGGTGATGCGCCCCAGCACTTTTAGACAGCACCAACTATTACCTTCCAGGTGGAACGTAATTACAGCTTCGTGTTCCTTTCCTATCTCTCTGCATCATAGAAAGGGCTTTCCCTACAGCCAAGAGGAGAGGGGAGGTGAGCGGCCCCCTTGTGAAACAGATCCCAATGCCATTCTGTGGATCAGCTCGCAGGGATGCTCTCAGAGCAGCATGATTGGTCTCCTTTCCCCAGGACACTCAGCCTATCACCTGCTCAACCTCCACAGCTCAAAGCTTTGGAAGAGTCCAGTTCAGAGCCTGGAACTCTCAGATGACCGCATGAGAGACTGTCTTGGTGTCAGAAGCCCAGCCTCAGAATGTGCTGTGGAGAATTCCACTCCTTCTGGACCCTTTATTCCCAAGTACTAAATGAAATTTCAGATTTTAGATCTGTCTAGACATATACAGTGCACGATAAAGTTGATAATACATTAATCATTTTTAACAACAGGTAATATGCATAATTTATGGTGTTACAGTGCTATCTTTTTTGATATTTATGATGGATAATGCTCAGTTTTTGCCCTCATATTACTGCTTTAAATTATACCACAAGAAAATTAATGAGAAAGTAGATTTATGGGTTTCATTTGTTTGTCAATTCGGAAATTAATTGGGTGTTAATTTTAGCCGTCCCTCATCAGACCAGGTCTTTAGTATGTGTGCATTACTTTGCATTCATTGAAGCCTACCTCCCATTTACAGTGGGTCACTAGCTTTGCATACATTAAAATAGCCCTCAGGCACATTCTCTTGATTACTTTTTGAACTGCCATGCATTAGAAAATTTACGCCTTTCTGTTATAATTATGAAAATTCAGTATAGGAAGATGGTACTTGTGTAACAGCAAGTACACAGTCTTACAGTGCTGTGTAAGATCCCATACCAAACTGACTACATTTTTGTTTTAATCCTGAATGATAGCACTCTAGTCCATCTTTATTGTAAGGTTTTCAGCCTTTGAAATTTCAAGGATACATTTTAATTTAGTGCATTCTCCCTTTAGTTTAGGAAATATCAAAGGATTTCCCTCGCATTTCTCTCTTTGTTCCCTCTTTTCACACTTTCATGTGTGCTTGCTCTTCTTCTGCTTCAGTCCTGGGTTATACTCCATGGCAAGAAACCACGATTTACAGACATGACTCAGCATCCCCTTTTAGGCTGGTGCAACCTTATAGCATTTCTCACCAGCTTTATTGATTCTTGAAGATCATATGTAATCCTTTTTTAATCTGACCCCTTCTTTTCCTCCTTCCGCAAAACTCAGGAGCCAAGAGTATAGTGCATGAAATGGTGAATGATCCTCCAAAGATTTATGTAAAATATACCCAAATGCAATGTAACACACTGGATAGGTAAATAGACACTTCACCAGAACTTTCCTTCAGATGAGCCAAAAATGTGGCTAAATCAGCATTTTGGTGATATTTAAGTGATTCTTCTAGGCCCACCTGAAACTAGCAACTACAGGGTTAGCAATTTTCTGTATTTTTAATAAGATCCTTTAAAGCCTCAAAATGTTTGTTTCTCTTTGGCTTGCTTAATTTCTGGTCAAGGTTGGGCTGGTCCTTGATTTTGTTACACCAGTTCTCCCTTCTATAATCTCTACTTTGAATGCTGCTTTTTAAAAAATGCAATGCAGAATGATTGATTTATTAGGAGCTTTAAAAACTGAGCAGCTAGCCATCTAGAAAAATGCACCCTTACAATTTTGAAAACAGAACGGCAGTCTGAGGAGTGGTTTGGTTAAATTATGTAGTGTATTTGGGCAGAAGTTTTTTCATCAATTTTTGTTAATCACAAAGACATTCCTAAAGATGACTACTGGCCCAATGTTCAATATTTTGGACTCACCAGCAGTATTTCAGATGGAGGTCAGCCGCCAGGCAGCCTATTCAGATGCTGTTTGCTCCACTCTTAATTGGTGACAGGGTATATTTAGTGGATGAACAGCTTCATGTCTGCAGTGCTTCCACCACCAGATCAAACGCATGATTTACACAGGAGTCTGTCTCCATGAGTGAATCCGTATTCTTTTACTAAACTGGTGTGTGATAGGATGATGCATGGCTTCCGTGCCACTAGTTAGCTTATCACCTGTTGGAAATGCCCTTGCAGTTTAAATCCACTAAGGAGTTGCACCCTGATTTAGAAATATGTTCATAGAGAAGTAAATGGATTTAGGAGACTAGTGATGGGAATTGGAGTCATTCACCTCCCAGTTACTGATTCTAATCCATTCCCAGGTCAACAGTAGTGATGTGAGATATTGTGTAATTGAATAGTCATGTAACCACATGAAATCTTAGTAGTTACACGACTATTTGATATTCAGCAGCCAGTGCACTCTGGCCTGTTCCTGCCCCTTGCCCCACCTTGTGCTGCTGCCTGTGTGTAAGAGGCAGGTTGGCGTCCGGAAGCTGGTCCACGAAGGGAGCCAGTTTAAAAACCAGCTTCCTGTGCAAACCAACTCCACTGCCACCCTGCGTTGCTGCCTCTGATACAGAGGCAGAAGTGCAGGGAGCTCAGACACACCACGGACAGGGGCTGCTGCCACAAATTAGCCTCTGTCCATGGTGAGCCTGGGCCATCATGGACACAGGTTGCTTCTCAGCCGCCCCCTTAACTCCTTCCCCATGCTGCTATAGATGCAACAGCATGTGGAGAAGCAGTGTAACCGGCACTGGGCGGTTTTCAACCTGGGACCTCTGGAGCTTTGTATAGGATTCTCTACTGTTTGAGTTAAAAGCCAGCTAGCTCTCAGCCCATGCTGTAGAGATCTCTTGTTCTTAGCTGTGGCTGTGGTTTAAGTGCCACTGTATGGGACAGTGAACCATGCTAGGTGTGTGGGTTACAGCAGCACCTCTTAGCTCCTGCCTGCCCCCCCTCACTGCCTCTGTAGTCAGGTCCGCGGAGCTGGCACGTGCGGGGAGCCTGCTTGAAAGCCGGCTCCCCTGCATATCTGCTCCTGCCTGACTCCTCACTTTCTGCACTGCTGCCTCTCTATCAGAGGCAGCAGTGTGGGGGTGGGAGATAGCCAGCTCTTCACAGGCTCCCACCCCCACCCCCCACTTGTATCAGAGGCAGCAAGGGGTGGGGGGAGCGCATGTTGTCTTATGGTTAATCGTGTAGTCGACTACACATTGATATCCCTAGTCAGCAGTGACCAGAAATTACCATCTGGTAGCTCAGTTGTCCCCAAAGCAATGTCTGGGGGTGTCATGGCGCCCGCCAGGGCATTTATGTGCATCCGCCTAGTCGGGCTCACAACGCAGGATGGCTGGGGGAGGATGGGCCGCACGCGCTGTGGGGCCGAACTCGTGCCGTGACGGGGTGTGAGGAAGCACCGGCAGCGGGAGAGCCTGCCGGGGAGCGCGGTGGGGAAGCTGCGGGAGCAGGGCGGCCGGTCTGGAGCGGCAAAATGGCCGCGGTGGGGGGGTCTGGCACAGGCGCACTTGGCACAGGACTAGCCGGCCGGGCAACGCAGCAGGATGACGTCAACCACTGGTGCGGCACCCACCACACACAGTTTGGGGACCACTGTGGTAGCTCATAGGTGAGTGATGGGCACCTGTGTCCCATCGGGGTTCCGTGTGTGGTTTGGGTGATATTTTGTTTACCATTGCCCGAGAACAGGGTTGCCAGATTCCACTGGATTCCGCCTGCATCGTTTTTTCCCCATTGATATTACTGAAGTAACATACACGTAAAGCACAGGCACGTGAAGCGAGGTGCATGCTGATTGCACACATTAGTGACTGTGAGAGCTGTGTGCTCCCTCCGCATCCAATCAAAGCGCTGCTACGGTTCAGTCAGCACCCCTCGCAAATTCTAGGTTTGCAACGCCATTAGCAAAACTACCTTATCCCGGGAGACCATCTTGGTTATGACAGTCTTGCAGTCAGTCTGCTGAGATGGAGGAGGGTCTCTCATTCAGCCCACTCTCTAGCTTTGGTTGTTCACATCTGTCATAGGTGGCATAGTAGGAAATGCATTGCTGGCCTCGACCCTAGGGATGGCTTCTAAACAGTCAAGCATGTGACACAATGGCTACGTCTACACAGCTTCCTTCTTCTGCAAAAGCCTATGCAAATGAAGCACTGATTAGCATATTGCCATGCTTCATTTGCATAATTAATTTGAAGCCATTTTTCCACAAGAGCCATTCTTCTTGGAAAAAATGAGGAAGAACAGCACTTGCGCAAGAGGGGTTTTTTGCATAAAAGGAATCTGTGTAGACAGCTCCTTTTTGAGCAAAAACCTCTTGTGCAAAACCAGCTCCTAATTAATTATGCAAATGAAGCACGACAATATGCTAATCCACACTTCATTTGCATAGGCTTTTTCAGAAGAAGGAAGCTGTATAGATGTAGCTGAAGTGAGAAGGCTTGTGCTGCTCCTGCCGTACTGTTTTGTACCTTGATTTCTCCTTCTAGTGCCATTTGTGTAGAATTTTTCTTGAGCATTTCTCTTTCCAAGGGACACTTCACTCCCCCATGGTATTTAGTCTGTGTAGTGGGCTTTTTCATGTATGGTTTCAAAATGTTTATCCTTTTTCAGAATGATTCAGGCGAGTCTTCCAAAAAGAGTTTGAAGATTTATAAATTGCAAAGCACATATATTCCTTGCTGGCAATGAAGGGTTAAAATTTGTTGGATTTTAATGGCTGTCTGCATCGATGCCATGCCTGCTGGTGTTTGAGAATTTGGGAGTAGACTCTACCATTTAATCACTTACTTAAAACTGATTTTGCCATTAACTATTGTCTCCACAGAAGTAGAAATATATTTTATAAATCTGTGTTTAGTTTAATTTACACATCCTTTTATGACTGGGCCAACTTCTTTAAGGGCATTTATTCTGCTTCATATAAATAATTGATCAGCCAAGTTAATTTACTTCTGCCTGACTTGATCAACCTTAATTAACTGCCCTGAAATAAAGACTGAACTTTTGGTTAGCTTAAAATCTTTACAAGTGTGAAAAAGAAGGGGGTTTAAGTTGATTTTTTTCTCCCACTAACACTGTTCCTGAGGGAGGGAGATGGTGAATGTTGTATATTCGCACTGATACAGAAACCTCCAGATAACAATAACCCAAATAAAATCATGACTTTTGTGGAAAAGCTCTTCTGTGTATAGGTTGTATTCAGAATACATGACGTAGAACACGGGATTGGTCCTGCTGTTAGCAGGAAGTTGAACTCGATGATTTCCTGAGGTCTTTTCCAACCCTGTGATTCTGTGAACTTTGGGTCGTGGCTTGCAAGGGCGAGCAGCTACTTGGCTGTCCGATGCTTTGTTTACCTGTGCCTCAGCAGGAATGAGTGATCGCAACTCCCTTTGGCCGCTGATCGCTGTTCCCAGCAAATGGGAGCTGTGGGAAGCACTGTGGACTGGGACACCACTTCCCTCAGTTCCACTGGCCAGAACAGCGACCCGCAGCCAACAGGAGTTGCGATCACTCATTCCTGCTGAGGCACAGGTAAACAAAGCATCTCACAGCCAGCTAGCAGCTTGCCCTTACAAGCCATGACCCAAAGTTTGAAAACCATTGGCCTAGACTGATGCTGGAAGCATTTAGAGGGAGAATTTCCAGGATACAATGGGCAACTAGCCCTGAATGTTCATGATGTTTATGTACAAAAAGATGCAGATAGGTACCTAGTGGAATTTTCAAAAGCCCTGTCTTGTAATATTGTGTAGGATTAAAAGAAAAGGGGAAAAAATTGAATAAACTACAACCTATGAATGGGCCACCGATCCTATGCAATAGAAGCTTGTTCTCTGTCCAAGAACTACTTTTTCTACACAAAATAATGTTTTGCATACCGTGCAACTTGACACTCAAACTACGGTTAATTTATCCTTACACATAAATATCAACACACACGTGATTGAAAATGCTTTGTCTTCATAAAGCATCACTCTCTTGACCAAACTTACTTGCTACCGTTTGATTAATTAAGGTTGTATTCTGAACAAAATTTGCTTTTTATGATACTGGAGAGAGCGTCAATTTTCCAGCAAGTGGAGACGTGGACTCATTTTGGCATGCTCAAAATGATCAGTAATATCCACTATGGCTCTCAAATAGATTGATTCCCATGTGGGACTCTTACTGATTGTAGTGTTTTGTGATTATTTAAGTCAAATCACATGTTGACTGTAACTAAGGAGCCAGTTGTTTTATCTTCTCTGCCCCATACTCATCTTACTTAGAGGAGGAGTTTTGGCAGTGTCAGTTTGTCTGGTCAGGGTTACGTTTAGAACTGGTAAGCATGAGTAAGAGAGCTGACAGATTTGATGGGCCTCTGGGCAAGATTCGGGGAAAGTCAGTGGCTCTACGCTCCCAGAAGAGGCGGGACCTTGGGCGGAAGGGGCAGGGCTTTGGGCAGAAGGGGTAGGGCTGTGGGCGGCCATTCCTCTGTGCTGCTCGGTGCATGCACGATCTTCCCCCCAGCCAGCCCTGAGAGCTGCTTGGAGTCTGCAGCCTGGAGCTCCAGCAGCAATTTATAAGGCCCAGGGCTCTGGCCACTGCTATGGGAGCCCCAGGCTCTTTTAAATCACTGGGCACCGGGGCTGTTGGCCTCTTTGCCGTCCTTCATTTCCCCCACCCATCAGTGAGCCTGGCATGAGAGAGGAATTTTTAAAAATAATTTGCACAGGGAATGTCACTGTTTTCATTTTTTTCAGTCACTTATGGCTATGTCTACACTACCGGATTTTTGCGCAAAAACCCACGAAGCGTCCACACCTCAAGCGCATTTTTGTGCAAGAAAATCTAGTCAGTCGACAGAACAGAGGGCTTTTTGTGGTGTAGATATACCTCCTTCTACAAAAGTTCTTGAGCAAAAAGGGGGGTGTGGACGCTCAACGGATTTCTTGCATAAAAAGAGCCTATCAGAAAAAGCACGGGTGCTCTGATGGCCATTCTGTGAATGGCATCAGAACTTTCTTGCGCAAAAGCATCCGTGCAGTGTGGACACTGTCTTGCGCAAAAGCACATCACTTTTGCGATGTAGATGCACTTTTGAGCAAGAATTTTTTGTGGAAGATCTCTTCCGCAAAAAGCATCTTGCACAAAAACCCTGCAATGTAGACAAAGCCTTTAGGTTCATCTTTAATGAGTTTTGAGTCTGCAGAACTATATTTTCTGTTAAATTTGGAAAGCCCAAACTAGTCCATTCGTCTTGCTTTTTCTGTTATTTGGGATCCGTTTGCAAAATACATTTCCAAATCCTTATCCACCAGGGCTTCTGCTAATTCTTCTAGCCACAGGAGGTAGGTGTAGCCAGACATAATGTCTAACGAGAATACAAAAAATTTGCAAAGGAAATGTTCTCAGAAAAATCAATTTTATTTTTTTGGGGGGAAAACAAATTCATTGAGGAAAATTTGCAAGATTTTCAACATTTGTTTCTATCCTAGGAGCAATTTTGTAACCTGAAATGTAATAAATAATTTTTGACTGATTTGCTTATGGATTATTTCCTGAGTCGTAGTGATGTTTTGTTCATATTGGAGAGCTGACAGGTTGTGATTGTCCGTTGATTGATCTGCTCCTCTGTGATACCAATCTCCTCAGGGCTTTTGATACCTTTGGGCAGTGCTTTCTTCTAACATATGTTTTGCCTTCACTGGTGTTCTTAGTAGTTTCCCCATGTATCTGTGTCAGGATAACCTGTTTGTTATATATCAGAAGAGCTTGGGAACTCAATGATTTTTCTTTACTGTTCAGGTTCAATTTCTTTTTTCACCTTTGTTTCAACTGGTGTGATGTCAGCTGGAGGCATGTACTGCCAATTCTTCAGCACTGTAAGAAATAAAAACTCTTTCTAGGACACTGACAGATTTTTCAGGCTGCCATAAAAACTTCATAGCCATTGATGTCTGTGTGCCAGGCCAGAGGTGCCGCCATCTTTCCACCAAGCACCATGTATTTCAAAGGGATGAGTTTAAGTAGCCAAATGACAAATCTTTATATTTGGCCAGATTCTCAGTTGATGTAATTAATGTCAGTCTTCTTTTATTCCACTTGAGAATCTGGCCCTAAGTGTGGATGAAGAGAGGAAAGTTAAGGATTTTTAGTTTGTTTCCCTCCGGTTAAAAAAAGATGTGCCTTTTTTACTATTGTCTGTAGGGATTGAGCAGTATTCCTTTAAATATTTTGTGGTCCCACTGTTGTCATCTCTGTTTCAGAAACCTCCAGAATCTTGATAGTGCTGGGTTGTGTGAGTGTGAGTGTGAGGGAGTGACTGACTGACTGACTGAGCAGGAGAAAGCGAGATCTTACACATGATCAGAAAACATAGTTGTGACCAAGCATGTGTGTCATTCTTTTCGGTTATGAGTATGTGTGAAGCAGAAAAGACAACATGTACTCTACATTAGAGCTGAAGCAATTTTAAAAACAAAATGTGTTGTCTAGTTACATACAGAAAGTTTTTTGTTAACTTAGATCTGAAGTTTTATGAGGGAATTGACAGAAACCGTATAATGAACCTTGTAGTCCTTTTGTCTCTTTGTATGAGTCAAAGATCCCACACAGCAAATTTAAATCAAGTTTCCATAGCCCAGATGAAATTTATTTAAATGTAAGCAGAATATTTGAATCTGTGCTACTACTTTTCATATATGTGAAAGAGATGCATGACAGGTAGGGTGAATAGATCCCTTAGTGACAGGTGTCGGGGGGGAGGGGCTTATGTTTGGTTTCCCCAGCCTTGATTGTGAATTGGAAACGAATGTTGTGTCGTGTATCTGACAAAGTCCTTATTAAGCAGTTGCTTCTCAGATAGGACATATTGGTTATTAGGTTCATGGAACATCATTATGAATATCCAAATTTATCAATTAGTGAGAGGCATATGGTTGTTTGGTTGGAGTGTAGCTCAACCCACAGAACTAAATAATAACCTTAGTTTGATGCTGTATATCATCTAGTGCTTGACAGTTTGGCAACTCCTGAAATGTTAGTGAAAGGGACTGCTTGCTCTCAGTAGTTAACCTAAGGGAGTTGGCCCTGGAGGAAAGAACCTTTCATTTTCCAACAAATATGGTACGGAAGATGTCTCATGGCTCAAAATTATGCCTGTACCGATTTTCTGGGGAAAGTAGCTTCCCCTAGTATTTTTCCATTAGAAATGCATTGCTTTCATTCTCTTCCTGTGATTGATGATTTCCCACATGTGCTAGGAGGGGGAATATTTCTTCCTGTTTGTGAACTGGTTAAAAGTTACAGAATTTAAACGAGTTCCTCCTTAAGTATGGGTCTTTTCTTGCCAGTGGAGAGCAGTTGAACCTATATCAGCAGTGGGCAACATAGACTACTGTGCAGACTGCATGATTGACCCTCCTTCATCTCAGTGGGCTGCAAGACTGTCATAACTAAGACAGTCTCATGGGATTGGGTAGTTTTGCTAACTGCGCTTGTGTAACTAGAGTTTGCAGAGTGTGCCAATTGAACCATAGCAGTGCTTTGATTGAATGCAGAGGGAGCTCATGGCTCTCAATGTTGTGTGCTGTCAGTACACCTCTCACTTCACATGCCCTTGCTTTATGTGCATGTGAGTGTTGTAATATCAGTTAAAAAAAAAACCCACCTGGATGGAAACCAGCAGAACCAGCAACAGTAAACAAAATGCCTCGTGAGCCACACGTACAGCTCCGCTAGGCCGCATATGGCCCTCGGGCTACAGGTTGCCCACCACTGACCACTATCCTTAACTTAGATGGTCAGTCAGATACGATTATAACATTGCAAATGGCCAGAGTCAGTGAATGGTTTGTGAGTTGCCTGTGGACTGAAATTTGTTGTTCATATAAACTACTTGACAAATAACTACAAATAGTATTCACACCCTGGTCATGATTTCTGTGAATGCTTCACAAAGGAAGACCAAAATTCTCCAGATACTTTTTTAATACTAGAGTAAGCTGAATTATTTGCAAGAAACAATGTATCACTAAAGTGTATAGTATGCCAGATAGATAAAAATAACTAGGAAATTTACTCAAAGGGCACAGAATTCTGTGAGTGGCTGAATGAATCCTAGATTTCAGCAAAAATTCAAGGTGCTCAGCACCTTGCAGATTCAACCCGAAGTACCTTCTCGTGCTTCATAATAATAAAAGTTGCTAATGTGACAGAGTCTTGATGTGAATGCAGATCTGAATATTCAATGCTCCACTTCAGCTTTCAGCTCCTGTCCACTATGTATCAGGATTTAGATGTTGTTCATAAACATAGAAAGACTCATCAGTTTTGAAATAAAACATCCACATGTAAAATTATTGATTTTATGTGTTGAAGTGAAAAAAAATTCTGTAAGGGTGGAAAAAATATTGAGCAAATAATGCTATATTTAGAACAGAATTTACTTACTAATATTATAGCCGTTCCAAGAGATAAACATAAACTGGTAGAATGAACCATTAATGAAAGATAAATTGTATGACGGGAAATGACATATGTTTATAGTTTGGGCAGGATTTAAAACAGGGCATGTCTCCTTATATACAGCAACTGTTTTAACAGCTGCTTTTTTCTTCTCCTCCCCTAAATTATTTCAGGTTTTTGAGTCATGATGCAAGAATCTGGGATTGAGACAAAAAGTAACGGTTCAGCCATTCAGAATGGAGCAAGCAGTGGCAACCATTTACTAGAGTGCAGCCTACGGGAAGTGAGATCCAACGGTGAGACACCCTCAGTTGAAATTGGGGCTGCAGATTTAGCACATCTTCAGCAACAGCAGGTACCGTAAGATATGTATTACAACTTCCCTTTCTAAATAATAATAATTTTTAAAAAAGTATTTAACTCTTAAAACCATTGATATTTGCCACTCAAATAAATGCGTAGGAGGATATACATACATGGGTAGGAGATATACCCTGCAATATTTAGATGAATGCAGTCATAATGCAAAGGGAAATTTATACTTATCTTCCAGTGCCCTTTCTCATGCACTCACTGGAAAGATCCAAAGATCATTGTTTTTATTGTCTAAATGTGTAGGGGCTGT
The DNA here is from genome assembly GCF_049634645.1 of Pelodiscus sinensis. Taxonomy (NCBI): domain Eukaryota; kingdom Metazoa; phylum Chordata; order Testudines; family Trionychidae; genus Pelodiscus; species Pelodiscus sinensis. The sequence continues at coordinate 9,852,888 of NC_134721.1, read as the reverse complement.
GACTGGGTGAATCACTGTATACAAATAACTAGTTTCCAAAATATGTGTCTGGTTGGAAGAATCACTAAATCTGAACTTTGTTTTTGCAATACATTTTAATATAGCCACATCCTGTATCAGCAGAGTCTTTTCTGTTAGCAAAATGTTTTGTCAAGGTACCTACCTACTGCAGTGACACTTAAAAAAATAAATACCAAATTATCGTAGCAGTCCTATTTTTACTACAAAATCATCAGGAGCAAAATTGTATATTAATGTGTGTCCTGTGTACTTTAATTAGTGCATTTTAGACAGAAACAATTGAGCTCATCGGTCTTATTGTTAGTAGGTTATTTCTTATAACAAACTACCTAGCACGTAGTATTAACATGTTTTCGGAGGAAGAGGAGCACTGCTGCCATTGGGAATGTGTTGATGCCTAAACAGTACTTGTTGTAATGCAGTAAACATTCTTTGAAAAAGGCAACTGGTGGCTCTGCAAGACACTTTTAAATGCACAGTGATCTTTTCAGCAGGTTGTGGTGAAGAAAATCCTGCAGTTGAAAACAATGGCAAAATCAAAGACTGAAAAAGTAGCAAGTAGCCAAGTTTGCCAGAGTAAGACAGAAAACTGCCAGAATTAAACAGCTTGGAGAAATGTATGATACTAAATGCAGTAGACTTTGCTTGTTTCGATCATTTTCATTCTACAGGTTTTTACTTGAAGTGAGAATGCCATCAGTGAGAAAATCACAGCCATGCTGAATTCATTACTGTAGTAGTCACACAAAACCACAGATAAAATTTCAATAACTGCAGGCCATAGTTGAGTAAACAGTTGCACTGAAACTTAATTCCTGTTGACTTTTCCCTCATTCTTCGCCAGGGGCACATTCTGATTCGTAGTGCAAAGACAACAGGGGTTACAGCTTTGATTAATGTAGGACAGTAGAAGAGAATTAGAACCGTAAAATATGTTAGAAGTTCATTCAGCACAAAGGTCTGCTCTTAAAAAGGCTTCATCTCTCAATGAATTAATTACACTGTTTTGATTTGAATGCTTTGGAATTTTTCAGTCTTCTCTTCACTCCGCCTCCTTTGTTTAGTCTCCCTTGAAAAAATAAATCCTCCAAATTTGGTAGACCAAAAATAAGAAACTTTGATGTTTCTTCCTTATCACCAAATATTAATCTGCACTGAAGCAGCCACCCTTGGGAATATGTCAGCGCCTCTCCGTAATCAACCAGAAGGATCGCTGTTGAGTGAGGTAACATCTTAATCTTGTATGTAATGTTCTGTATCAGTCAACAGCCGTCCATTTGGTCAATTAAGGAAGAGAGACAGATGCATTCCAAAAAACATTATGTGAGGTCCTCCAACCCACTCCCAAATGATGCTCAGAACAGCTGGATGTGCTTTCTTCATCTTTCTCCCAGACCCTACCAGTGACTTAGACACAGAAATTGAGCAGGGGAGAATTTCTTTACGGTGAAGTTTTGTAGATTCTCAGTTGTACTCCGTATTTACCTTTTGCCCACGTTTCTCTTGCTTCTGATTAACATGATTTCCTCTTGGTTTGCGAAGGCCTCCATGTTCTGTGTTTTTAATACTACAATTAATTTGTTTTGATGAGTCTTTTTTTTTCTATTGGGTTCTCTTTTTAAAAAGTGAATCGTTTGCTTAGTTTATAACACTTCTTTAAAAAAAGAGTGCAATATCTAAAGGGCTGTCAAAACTAGTGTAATAATGTATCAATCATTGTGTTTTGAAAATAGTTTTAAATGCCATAAAGAAAAAATGTTTTCAGGCTGCTAATGCAAGCATTTATAGATACGCATACAACACAGAGCATAATGTTTAGATGTTTCTCCATATACAACATATGCTCTCAGGTCACTTAACAGAATGCATGCTAGATAACGCTGCTTCAATACAAATGAATAGTTATTTAAATAAAGCAGCTATTTCTTAAGAGTATTTCAGTCTAAGCGTTTCTTTGTGCCACCTGGCATTTGTGTTGTCTGAAAAATAAGCAGAGTATAGATTGAGCGTGGCTTTTCTCTGGTTAACTTGTTAATTGCGTATTTCCCATGAATGGTCAAGCAAGGGATGCTGCCATTCAATGCTTTTGGATAAAGCATTTAGTTGGATTTTAGAATTTGAACTCCTTAAGTTTGCGACTTAGCAAGAACCAACATTTGTTTCTTTGAATTGTGTAAACCTTTTTTTTTTTTTTTTTTTTTTTTTTTTAAGGTTGATTCAGGAAGTTTTAACAAATATACAAATCATTCACTTTTGTAAATCTTATATAATAGAAAAACACCAAGTAATGCTGGCATTCATCATTTTGGAGGAATAACATGGATTGTGGGTACTCTTGCAATCAGCATGGTGATGAATCTAGTACAAATACTATGCTGTCTTTGTCATTTGTTTAATTCCTTTGCAGGAGAATGTGTAGAGGGAAACTAAATAGGGCCTAGAGCTAATGTTTCTTGCACCATGTTAAATCGTCCTTTGAGTAGCAAATTTGGGGCCCAATTCTGTAACACTCAAAGTGATGAGTAGTCCTCAGTTAATGTCAGTGGAGACATTTGTGGCATAAAATACTATCCAAAATAGCACTGGTGGTAGAATTAAGGTCCTTTGTGGAGAGGGCAGCAGGAAAGATAGAGAGATAGAATTAGAAAGCGGTATGGTAATGGATGAGAAGAATGAGCTCCAGGAATTGACAGAACGGGGAGCAAGAACACATTTCACAAGGTATTAATGCCTCCTGAGAGAGGCAGTGATCCTCCTCAGCTCCTATGATCACTGCAAATTGAAGATTCCCAGCATTTTTCAGAAATGGGTCTTTTCACAAACACTGGCTTTGTTGACTGTTTTCTGCCTTGAGACTTCAATTAGAGCCTTAAGGTGCCCTGGAGCATCAGACTCCTCAAGAAGAGCTGAAATAGACAAGTCAAGCAGAGCAGTGGAACAGCCCAGAGGAACTCCAGGTGCCTAACCAGACAACAGAGGTGAGACAGAACATTGTAACAAGCCAGAGAGGCTTAGACCCAGCAACTGAGAAATCTGGCAATATCTGGTTGCTCACACAAATCACTGAAACAACCCGAAGAGTTCAACAAGAATGTCTAATGACCAAGAGGTATTTTAGAGCCGTGCTCCCTGAAGGGAGCTGTGGTAGAACAGTTCTTGCCAAAGACCTGTAAGTGCAGATGCTCTTTTAGGGTACGTCTACACAGCAAAGTTATTTCAGGATACCAGAAGTAACCTGAAATAGCTACCCCGCATCTTTTGAATGTGTCTGCGATTTCAAAATATAGTGGATGCGCTATTTCGCCATCCCTGTAAGCCTCATTATACGAGGAGAAAGGGATGGCTCGGAGTAGCGCTGTATTTTGGAATTTGGTGCTGCTTAGACTGTGACGAAGCTACACAATTTGCATAGTGCGATTTGTATTTCTTATTTCAAGTTTTGGGTGTTGTGTAGACTCACCCTTAGTGTGAATGGGTGCAGCTCCAGTTACTAGGATGGCATTTCTCAGGTTTACTCTAGTAGAGAATATGACCCACTGATACTAAAGAACCAAATAACTTTCAGCACCATTTTTGTGGTTTCTTTCTGCACATTAAAGCATGTTGTTTGTTTATTAATAGAAAGATAAAAAGTACAAATGGAATTAAAAGGATGGAACATAAAGGGTGAATTCCAGCAAGACCTGAAATGCTCTGTGGCAAGGTGGCAGAAATGCAAACACCTCTATAGAAGGTTCTAGTTGGATACCATAACTTCAAGTACTGCCCCAAGAGTCTTTTGTCTAATTCAAAATCCTTTTGAACTTTTAGGAGGTATGACTTTAATAGCAATTTGTTGACAGATTAGCTGCAAAGATTGCAAAGAGTTTATTTTGCAAAACTGGCAGACTCATATCAGTGTTCTCTTAAGGAAAAAAACACATTGCTGTTTTGCAATTGCTTGCATTTATTGACAACCAGTGCTGAGCAGGCAGAATTGGAATGTTTGTATAATGTAAACCTATAGCTTGCCTGATGCAGTGTAGCGTACTTTTAGGTAGCGCATAGATTACTTGATAAAAAGGGTTACAAGGTGACTGCTTTTATGTCAGAGTAGAATAGCAATATAAATGCAAGTGGTACATAGAGAAACAAGAAGGAAGTTTATATAGAAAGTTGCGCTTTATGTAAGAGAGTTTCTTTTTATCACTTTGTCTTTGAACTGGACTATACTGTAATTCTAAAGTGTCTCTTAGCTTTCTGAAGAGTTTAGCTAAATAGTATGTTTAACTTGTGTCTACAAAAATAAGGTAAGCAGCTTTTTCTTGAGCAGACTTTGACAAAATGTTATGTTTAATTTTCCCTTCATTTTCCTACTTTTATACCTTTATTTGCCTTGAAACTAATGCACATGATAAAGTAACAGACAAATTGAATCCTATTCATATGCATGAGATATACAAAACATTCACACTTTTCACATAAGATGTTTTGGGCCAAATACTAATACCTTACATACAGTGAGTAGCTCTACTCCATCAGTAGTCTAAATAACTTCAGTGGGGTTCTGGGTTGTGGGGCAAAGTGTAAGCAATGCAATGGTAGCGTATTCCAGTTTGTCTCTAAGGTTGCAATATTGGATTTTTAAAGTTTCACACTGAGGAAAAGAAGAGTCTTAAAGCATGATATGTTTCGTCAGACTCTTCCATGACACAAGAAAGAGGTAAATGTATAGTTATTAGGTATTTTATTCAGCGACTGCTTTAATTTGGTAAATTAGGAATTTCAAGAGTTTATTAGACTCCTACTAGACTTTAAGGTCAGAAGGGGACCATCATGATCATCTACTCTGATTTCTCCTGCACATTTCAGGCCACAGATCCTCACTCATTCCTGAAATAGGCCACTAACCTCTGGCTGAAGTCCTCAAATCATGATTTAAAGACTTCAAATTACAGAGAATTCACCATTTACATTAGTTTCAACCTGCAAGTGACCTATCCACATGCTGCAGAGGAAGACAAGAAAATGAAAACCCAACCCCAGTTTCTCTGTCCACAATAGCCAGGGGAAAGTTCCTTCCCAAACCAAAATACAGTGATTGGTTAGAACCTGAGCATGTACGCAGAGTAGAAGTCATTCAGCATGTATCAATACAAATGAATTGAATGCTGTCTCGTTTTTAACAACAAATTCACTAACACTCTCATCTTTTAAAAAATATGAAAGGGGCATATAAATTATATCAAATTTTATAGTCCTACTGATCATGAAGTGGACTTTTCTCTTTAGAACAAAATTACTCATCTTTGATAAAGTCTTTTTTCCATATTGACACAACTGGATTAGACTAAACTTATTTGTTATGCTTTAAGGGAAAACATGTTTTGAGTCACTTTTTTTGGGAAGATAAGGGGTGTACTTATTAAACTACTGATATCATTGAAAGAGCCATACAATATAGATTAAACGACTTACAAGTCATCAGGATTGTGTCTGCTTTTGCATTTTAGTCCACTGGTAATTCGCATTTACAATAAGCTCATGAAAGAGCAGTCTCTTTGAGTCTTTTTCAGCACAGGGAGTAAAAGACTTTCCACACGTAGTGTTTTTCTCACTCATGCTTTCCCCCCCAAGTTCTCCGATCTCCCAGTGTTGACTGGAAGGTGACACGATGTCTTTTTAGTCATTCAAAACTAATAACTTTTAATCTGAAGGTTAAGTAGTGAGATATAAACTAAGAGATGATAATATCAATTTTATGTTCACTGAAGGGCACAATATACCTCTTTCTAGTAGAGGGAAAATTGTGCGTAAAATGTCTTTTGCTTTTTAACAGAAAAGCTCTGGCTCTGCAAGCTCAGAGATGAAGCAGCACTGGCAAAATTAAATAAGTTTTAACATAGGATGTCTAGCTTGCCAGAATTTTTGAACCAGTGACTTTTTTTAATAATACAGTTTTTAGCTCCCTTATCAATGAACCATGCTGAGAATATTCGTGCAACATTCTTTACCTTTTTTACTACTAATGTCTCTTATTATAACCACTTATTGACATCAACAAGACTTAAATTATCTCTGACTGTTGAAGGGTAAGTGGAAACTGCTGCTTGGTTCCACTTGCTAAGCTTTTTTTTTTTAAAGTTTAATTTTGGCTTGTTTCTAAAATCCTTGATAGCCACATGAGACTATGGGATCTCCATATTTGCACACATACTGTGTGTGTGTGTATCTGTGTGTGAGAGAGAGAGAGATTGGGCATCTAACCATCTAAATTATGTGCACATCTAATTTAGAAGCACTCTCTGGACGTCTTTTTATGGTATAATTATTTACTTTTAAATTAAAATGTAACAACCAATAGCAAGTTAGGTTTATGTTGACTCTTCAAGGAAATATGATTTTTGAAATATATGTTGTTTTGTTTTTTTACCTAGTATATGCAAAGTCCCCAATGAAATGATAGAACTATGCTGTTTCTATAGACTCACCCTCCACTCTTGTAAAACTTACCTGCTTATATTTGCTCATGCTTACTCATCAAAGCCAACCAAAAAAAAAAGTTACACATTCACCAGTTAGCTGTGCTCGGGGAAGATAAACAAAGGAGACATTTTAAAGCTACTATTTAAAGCTCGTATTTGTCTTCACTAATAGAGAAATTCAGTGGACATAGGATGTAAATTAAAAGTCTGCTTCAGTTGATGTTCAAGCCGTTTTAGAGAGATTTTGTGTATTTACAGGTTGTATAAGTGATGCAACCAAACTTTTGGCAAGTCATAGGACAAATATAAAAAGACATTATGTCTAATGTGGACTTGAACTCACATAGAACTGTTCTTCATTATGGCCTAGGTACAGCAAGGTTCTTCAGCACCGGCCTAACATAATGTGTGAATAATCCATACTAAATCAGTGGGATCGCTCATGCATTTAAAGTTGGGTACAAGTACCTTGCAGAACTGTGGTTTAAGTGATTTCAGACCAAAAAAGAATAAGCATGATATATTGAAATACTTTAAAATAAGTGTCACTGTTTAGAAATATAATATATCTTAAAATATATTGTTCATGTGAAAGAATTGGGACTACATTATCATTTTTGTAACCAGGATAATGTTATTGCGTTGGTGTTACAAATGTCATCCTACTTAATTCTACCTTTGCTTGATAGAAGTCATGTCTTACAAAACATGACGCTTACACTACTTTTATTCCATTGAAACTCCATTGATTTACACCTAGGCAAAGGAGACCAATATGAAGTTCTGTGATCTTTTCTTTTTGTGGGCCTGTAATGTGTTTTTTCTCTTTTTTGGCATTCCATTGCATCACAAGTGAAAAGGAATTGAGTGCTAGTTGAACGGAATATTTGCAGAACAAGTTACACTGTAAATAGTGAAGCTCTCACATTTGGTATGAGATATTGTGAATCAGTAACAAAAAATTACAAACTTCCATGCAGAGCATCTCAGGTAAACAAAATTATTATTCTCATTTTGTCTGTTTGGGAAAAAAAAATCTATTGAAATAGTGCAATAAAATAATTTAAAATGTTACCATATTGCAAATGTAGTATGAGCATTGTCAGGTGTGTTGCTGTTTTGTGAGTTTTGTTAGCTGCCGTGACTAGGTTTTAAAATGTAAAATTCATTTGGAACATATCGTAAATTAAGAAACATTTTATTTTTCCATATGAAATCTATATATTACATCTGTAAAGTAAGTGTAAAGTCAGTGTCTCCTTTATCTCAGATTCAGCTTTTCAGTTTATTTTTCATCGTGTTTCTTGGTTTTTTTCTTCAAGGGTTATTTGGTAGTAAAAGTATGTAATATTCTGTAAAGTATGAGGCTAATAGGGCTAGATGAAATTAGGCAATTTCAGATGTGGGTAGGAGCTACACAAATTGACCACTATACCTCTGCCAAAGTATTTCAGATCCAAAATCTAAGGGCCTGTCTACCTGAACACTTAATTTGTGGTAAGTTGGGGTGTTCACAGAACCAGTTCCACTCTACCACTCGTTATACTGGTGCTTGCTAAGTGTCTGGGCACACTAAAAGTTCCCTAGCACAGTTTAATCTACTCCCATTTCGAACACCCTGTGGAACTTTCAGTGCTCAGCAGCAGGCTTTCTGCAGGAAATTACCCTGAAACAGGGTAGCACAAGGTAGTTTTTCATACCAGCTTGCCTCAATTTAAGGCTGTGTCTATACTGGAGCTGGAATCACACCTGTAGCTCCAAGTAGACGTGTTTGTGCTAATTCCTGTTGAGCTGGCATACTGAAAATAGAAGTGTAGCCATGATAGCACTGAGAGTGGCAAACAACAGCAAGGACTAACTTCTTCCAATACAAACCTGTCTTGACCCTGTAGGTGTATATTGGGGCAGCAAGTCCTCGTGACTGCCTGTGCTGCCCTATATACACGACTATTCTTAGTGCATTAGTTTAGTTAGAGTTAGTGTGAGTACGTCCACCTGAGCAGGGAGTCACACCCCTGGCTCCAGCTGTAGACATAGCTGATGCTCCTGTCTACACTATAAGCTTTGATCAATGCAAGTTATAGCAGCATAAAGTCGCTGTGGTTACTTTATCGCTTGTGTGTGTGCATACTTATTGCCTTGTGTTGGCGATGCACTTATCACCAGAAATGCTTTTTTGAGGCATAGTGTAGTGCACCATGAGTAGGGATGTGACTAGTCAACTATCCAATAAGCAAAAAAAAAAAAAAAAAAAAAAAAGTTGACTAGTCCCTCGACTAGTTGCTTCCCCCACTCTTATTACCTCTATCAATGGCAGCAAGTGGCGAAGGAGCAGGAGCCGGTGCTGGGGGGAGTCAACTTAAAAGCCAGTTCCCCCCAGCACCATGTCTGTAGGAGGCAGGGGAGACAGGAGGGTAGTGGGGACAGGGCATGAATCGGGAATCAGCTGTTTCCTGGCTCGTGCCCAGTCCCAGACACGCTTCTGCTTTTTAAATGTATTAAGAGCTTGCCGGTTCTTAATACATTTAAAAGGCTAAAGTACAGCAGGAGGGACCCAGTGCAAGCCAGGACAGCTCACACAGGGACGCCCCACTGTGTACCAGCCTTTTAAATGTATTTGAATATATATGAAGTGTTACATAGCAAACATATCCTTATTTTGCTATCAGACCACTTTGCCACAGAGTATAGAAAGAGAAAGGACTACTTCCTTATGGGTATACATGTTTCTGTGGATCACTTGGTTGGAGGGCAGCACTTCACCAGCATCAGTTTTGACTCTTCAAGAAGGATGAAAGATGCTTTTATCTTTAAGAATGTAGGACTTTACAGAAAACTAAGTGTAGGGACTTTCTTTCCTGACAGATGGATTACCATTGGGGAAGTTTGAAATGACTGTACTGAGCCTGGCAATCGTGCCTGCCCCTTGTTCTCCTGGGTTATGAAGCCATACAGCAGCCACCTTGCTTGCACCAAGGAAATTTGGTTACTGGCTCAGCATGTGCCGAATGACAGTTAAAGGTGCTTTTGTTGGACAGAAGGGACGCTGGCAGTATTTACTCACAAGTTTGGATCTCAGTGAGAAAAACACGCCAGTGGTTATCACTGCCTGCTGTGTACTATATAACATCTGTGAAGGAAAGTAGGGGAAAAGCTACTGCCAGGGAGGAGGGCAGAGTGTTTGCCTGCTGAGTTGGAATAGCCAGACAGACAGGCTAGCAGAAGAGCTCAGCATGGAGCTATAACGGCTCAGGGAGTCTTTGAAGGAGCAGTGAGCCCCTGTAATGCTTTGTAGTGTACTGACCACTGTGTGGCCCTGCTGTTTTGGGGCATCTTAGGAATTGTGTTGTGCTTGGTGTATGTGTGAATATAACACCTAATTGTGTTGTGTTTGGTGTATGTGTGAATATAACACCTATTTTTGTGGTACTGTACATTTATGACTATTACATTATCACTGATCCTATGAATTGCGTGGAATCTTACAGTAATGTCTACTTGGTTACTTTCTGAACTGCTAGGTACTCTGCAGCAGTGATCTAATGAAGATGAATTATGTTCTAAATAATAGAATTTGATCCTGTAACAGAATCAAGGAAAAGTGTGTGTAAAGTGAAAAAACAATCACGTCCATTTTACTTGCTCATACCCCATCAACTTTGGCTTTTAGAGGTCAGTGCACATGAAGCTATGGCTGTCATTAATGTCCCTTGGGGTGGAATAAAAGGCGTCAATGCCACTAGTAATGTTGACAGGGAGGTGCTTCAGTGGAGTTCTCCATGGATTGCAGGGGGAAGTGAGCACAGGATTGTTGAACTTGCAGATCAACTAGAATGTGCAGCATCTATGTTTGCTACCATAGGAGACTGATTGGGTTCTGGTGCATTTCCCTCTTGTTTGTTGCCACTACCCAAATGCAAAAACCCCATTGAGAACCCAGGAAGACACATTTGGGAATTTTTTCCTTGGGATATCCTCCAGCTCTTTCACGCTCCTTCTGGAGAGAGCTTGAAAAAAGAATAGTAGTTTTTCTTAATAGCTGGCTGTGCAGCCCTAGGCACGTGCACACAGAACCTCCTGCTTTTTTGGACACAGGAATCAGATCCTGGTCTTAAAAAGGTGATTTTTATTAACCAAAAAAATCCCCAAAGATTAAAACACAGAGAATTGCTTCCCTGGGATTCAGGTTGGAGAGTTATAGTTTAAAGAGGGTGGGGGGTATACATGTGTTCAGGAGAGAGAAGCCCAACAACCCCCAAAATCAAGAAAATAACCTGATCACATCTACCCAAACATCCCCTGACCTAATCATATAGCTGTTGTTCTAAGATTTAGTTCTTCTCAAGGCATGGATGTTTCTGGATACTCTATGCCTTGATCCCAGGCTCAGTTCATGTCTTCCAGCTTTCCTCTGGTCACATAAAGATTGGAACTGGAAGATCACTACTGTTTCTATTGGCTTTCCTGGCTTCCAAGTCACTTGCTGCTTCCCTAGCATCCCTGGAGATCTAGGTCTAGGTCTAGGTCTAGGTCTAGGACCTACTGTCTAGGGTTTTAACCCTTAAAGGCAGTTTAAATAACTGAATGGCTGGAATGTTCAGTAAAGGATAGTACCTCTCCCATTCATCACAAGCCCTAAGACAGACTTAGGAAAGCGGTGAAGCAGCGCAGGAAATGGATTTGATTTCTGGTTGGAATCATGGTGTTTTGTTTTTTGTCATAACACAGATTCTTATTTAATAAAACATAGAGATTCAGGATGGCACTCTTGAAGTAAATGAATAACACTGGACCCATTGATACACAGATGTCAGGTGCAAGGGCATGGGTGGGACGTTTCTTCTAACAGAGTATTGAAATAAGCACAAATGCCTCTAATTTTGGATAGCCAGCTAAGCTCAAGCCTCTAAGTTTAACTGTGGACCAATCTTTGAATGCACTTACTAGGCCTACTTAGCCTTTAAAGTGCATTTTTGTGTTTTTTACAGGCCGATGTCATCAGAGGAACATCACACATTGGTTAGATTTAGCGATGCACAGTAAGGTCACAATTTGCCTCCAGAATCTAGAGTAATGAGGATTTTATTTTAGATAACATTTTTGGGGCTGATACTCTAGAGCACCCTTTTTACTGGTGTTGCACAGTTTGGCAGGGGTCTTTTAGACTAGAGAAATGTGTGTGTCTATAGGCTAGGGATTGGAGTTTTTATGTAATAGAACTTGCCAGAGTTCTGGTGAGAGTTTAATCTCTACTAAAAGTAGGGTTGCCAGATGGTTGAAACAAAAATACCACCTCCCCCCCCCAAAAAAAGGGAAAAATGCTGTTGAAGAGGGGAAAAAAAGGCGGGGGAATGGGAGACCAAAGTTGTTGAGGGGGAAAAAAAAAGACCCCAAAAGACCCCAAGGACTTAAGCCTCCCCCCCCCAAAAAAAATTAAAATAAAACAGCATGTCCCCTTTAAGAGTGAGTGCAGGGATAGGAACAGGGGAGAAGTTGAGCACTAAGACACAGGGGAAAGCACTGCTTCCCCTAGGTCTTTTGGCTGGCAGCCATTTTGTGCCGGCAGCCTTGGGGAACCATGTAAGCATGGGGGCTGGTGACGGGGGGCTAGGAGTGTTGGGGGCTGGGTGGGGGAAGCTGGACACTGAGTGTTTGTAGGGTTGTCAGGTGCCCGGCGTTTTTGCCTCCTGGCTAGGGAAAAATTCATTTTAGGTGTCTGGTATTCTCTGAATTTTTTTACTAGCCAGGAGCCGAAAATACCGGACTGTCTGGGTGAATACCAGACACCTGGCAACCCTAACTAAAATTTTATATGGAGATTAAATACAGGCAGGTGGGTAAAGTAACTTCATCTTTTTGTGTGCCCAAATATGGGAGACCACAAATTAAATACATGTAGAAGACGAAGTAACTATGGTCAATTGGACCTCCCTGGTCCGGCACCCTCAGGAACATGCTGGTCACAAACGAGGGAGTTTGCCAAACTTGGGAGGTCGGCCCTCTGCTGATAGACACTGTGTTATCCTGGGGTCTGTCAGCAGATTGCCATGTTCCCCACTTTCCAGGTCACCAGGCTCCCGGCTCCATGACCAGCCTTAGAGGTGCCGGGCTCTGTGGCCAGCTACTCCCTGCCACTGGCCTCTTGAGGCTTATGGTTCTGCCAGACCACGGGTGTTGTCAGACCAGATAGATTCAACCTGTATGAGATCATGGATATAATCAAGAGCAACAAAGTCTCCAGCATTGTTAGAAGGGCAGCTGTTTAGCTGGGCTACTTCCCATCAGACAGCAAATGGGTTGGCTTGTTAGGACTGTGGATGTCATGGGATCCCTTTACTTACACCTACTTTCTTGTGAGCAGGCTGCCTTTCAGATTTTTTGTTGGGTGCTCACATGCGTGGTAAAGACAGAAGAGCCACACTCAATCTTTTCTATTCTGCATTATGCTTTCTCAGCAACAAGTGCTTGCTGAAAAGCTGGGGCATGTTAATTTTTTAACCTACGCATTTATTTCAGATTCTCAGTTCTACATAATGCAGTGATTGAGTGTCGAATCATGTCACATGGGGCACTGGTACCCAATATTTGACACTGAAGACAAAAAATATAATTATAGATTGAAATTTTCCCTTGCGCCCAGAGCCAACTTGAAGCCCACAGACCACTTAACCTCCAAAAATTCAGCCTAAGGGAGGTATAGGTGGTATAAAAGCCTTTTGCTGGCTTAGGGAGAGTTTCACTCATAATGAAACCAAATGTAATGACTACCAGCCCATGGAAAATCTCAGTCTCTGGAAGAATTACTGTAGAATGTCTTCCACTTTACATTATACTGCATTATGTGCCCACTTGTATAACATGTTAATGACTACCTGCCAACCCATCCTCCTGCATAAAACTCAGTGAAAGAAAAGTGGGAGGCAAAGGTGTTTTGGCTTTTCTTTTGGAAGCCTAATTAGAAAAGAATGTTTACAATAAAAGGGTGAACAATCTAGTTAGGGTGCTGGGTTTTTTATGACAGTTCATTAATGAGTATAGAGGGGATTGGCCTGTTGTATTTACATGACTGCCATAATTTTGGCTGACATTTTGCCTACTTTGTAGTGGCAGAATATGGACTATATGTGGATGTAATATGCATAAAACATATGCATGCAGTGTTTGTTATAGCTGTGTCAGTCTGAGGATTTTGGTGACACAAGATGGGGGGAGATAATATCTTTTATTGGATCAACTTTTGTTAGTAAAAGAGACAAGTGTTTGAGCTTATACAGAGCTTACATGGACCTGAAGAAGAGCTCTGAGAGAGCGTGAAAGCTTACCTCTCTCACCAATGGAAGTCGGTCCAATAAAGATATTTTCTCCCCCAAGTTGTGTCTCTACAAACATAAGGATTTTTTTAAAAAATTGCATTGAAAGGAAATTGTTTGCAAAATCAGGAACTCAGAAGTTAGAAAATACCAGTTATAGGCCACTGAACACAGAAGCTTAAAAAGGAAAGTGTTATGTAACCTGAACTAGAGGCATTGTTCCTAGCTCTGCCTAGAATCAGTTCTATGTATACGTAGTCTAAAACTGAGAGATGGGTTAATTTGTACATTGAGATCAGTCTCTGCACTTCTGTGCACCATTTGGGACTTAAGATTTTTATAGTGTTGCTCTCTAGATTTGAGAGAGCTGATAGATATTTCAGCAGTAGGGAACATTTTAAAAACACTTATAAAAGACAAAAAAGATGTTACCTTTCCTAAATGTTTTTATAATGGTAAATATTTAGGTTGGGCTTGACGCTTTAGAAATGTCTGTATGACTGTGACTCACTCCTGCAGAGCTGTTGGGGACATAAAGAAGATTCTGAGTAGAGATTTTGCTTTTATTGATATATGGCTGAGGCCAGAATCAACACTCCACTTTGCTGGGTGTGGAGGCTCACCATGCAGTGGAACCTAGCATGGTTCTGCTGTCTGAGAGAACTGATTGGGGAATCTAATATGATGGGTGTATGCTCTTTGTGCAGTAGTTTAAAATGACATGTGTAAGGTCACAAAGAGCAAATTGTAGAGCCATAAATAGTCCCCAGGAATTCTGTGTCCTGATTCTAGTCCTACTTTCTTTTTCTGGCTACTAGAACTTTCTGAGCAAGGGCTCTGTTTTCTTTTGCAAACTTGAAAAGTGTATAAATCTCTGTTCACCATTATTCTTTATGTGAATTCACCACCCATGAACACAGAAAAAGAACAGAGCCAAGGTTTCTCCACTCCCTGGATATCCACCCACCTTAAACTCTTCCACTGGTGTAGTTCCATTACCCTTATTTTTGCCAAAATTATCAAACATGACTGTTGTGTAAACATGCTCTTTGTTCAGTGGAACATGGCCTGCCTTCTTTCCTAGACTACCAAGTCAGCTTTTCAACTCGCATTGTGATCCAAAACATGTCTGCTGAATAACAGGCCGCTTGTTATATGAAGGGAAAATAGTCTTCCAACTCTGATGGCTTGCATACTGTAATACAGACCTAAAAGAAAAAAATCTGTCCTTAGTCAATAAACAACAAAAAGCAGACATATCTTTTATATTATTTTTGTAACAAATGTAAGGTTATAAAACTAAAATGGGTTTTATTAAATCTAGGCATGTATCCATATTGAAGAAATAATCTACTGCTTTCTCTCAGTTTCTTGTCTTTTTAATTAGTGCTAGCAGTGGGATTGTTAGCTTTTAAGATATGGTAAATATGGGCCTATTAATATTATTGAACATAATACTTAACTAAGTACAAGAAGTGTGGGGAGCTGTAGATATTTTATAGTCAAGTTGAAAGCAGGCCATTTTCTGTTTGACAAATTTTCCTTTATTACCATTGTGTTTAGGTACACAGAACATGAAGCCTTAAACTGTAAACTTTTTCCAGGTGCCTGGAACAGCTGTTGCTGACTGACAGGCATAGGGAATGCCTTGTATGTTTTTTCAGTATTATATGGCATGTTTGAAACCCTTTTCACAACAGAAAAGTATTTGGAGTTTAAATATTTCAGACTCCTTATTTTTCTTGAGAAATGATTCACTAAGTTCTACTGATTAGCAAGGAGACCTTTTGAAGTTTTTGACTCTTCATTCCATTCTTTTAACTTGCATAAAGACTGGATTATAAGGGTTTAGCAGTGATTAGCTCTGTTTATGTTTTTTTTTCTCACAGAGTAGGGTGCTTTATTTTTAAAGAGTGTTTTATTTTTCAGTGTTTCTGTTGACTACTTGTTTTTTCTCCTAATTGATTGGACAATTACTTGGCAGACCACATAAAAGTTATTGCTCACTAAGACTGTGTACTGGGACTATGGTAGGAATGTTAAAGATTCATAAACCACAAGTGAAAATACGATTTTTCCCCCTAGGGAAAGAGAACCTCATATTATATTCTCATTTGGGGAACATTCTGCGACTGTGACTTTGAGAGCCCTGCTGGTTGCAGTAGACCACTGCGAGTGAATGGTGTTAACCTATTTATGTGCAGAAAACACACCATCCTAAATTAATCCAACACCGACATCTACGGATGTTGGGATCTCTGTCTTTTTCTTCTGTCCTTATTATTTCTTATCTTTTAATTTGGGTAGGCTTTTGTTTTTTTCTCACACAAAGCCAAGGGAGAGACTGGAAAGTGTATTTCAAGACACTTTGTGGTCAGCATTATGCTGCTTTTTACTTGCCCACTATGGATTGTCTCCTCTGTTTGGTAACAAATAGAAGAGGGAATCACATCCCTCCCATGGCAGTAAGAACAGTCTGCTTTAAGGAACCCTTTGCTTGGGTGCATCCTCCTCTTTGGAACAGAAACTTCTAATCGCCCAAGCAAATCCCAAATTAAAACCATCAGAACCTCTGTCAATTAGATGCACCCCACCTAGCCTAAAACATCTGATCAATGACATAAATAAGATGTGTTCAAAATGATGAAAGTAGCCCTACCAAGAGATAGCAGGTGCCACTTATCTGTTAACCAATCGTTTAGATCTTTTTACTGAGAGAGAATTAGGGACTCTTTCTAGAGATGTGACTGCTTGAGTAGTCGATTACTTGCCCCCCCCCCCCCCCCCCGCTTGTTGCCTTTATATCAGAGACAGCAAGTGGGGGCAGGAGCCGGTGCCGGGGGGAGCTGGCTTAAAAGCCGGTTCCCCCCAGCACTGTCTCCACGGTGTGCGGGGGAAGGAAGAGGGGAATGAGAGAGGGGACAGAGCTGAAGCAGTCCCAGAGATGGCACGAGCTGGGACTAAGCTGTCCCAACTCGTGCCAGCTCCGGGAGCCATGCCTGTTGCAGCCCTGCATTTTAAATGGAATAAAATCCCGGCAGCTCTTACTACATTGAAGATGCAGAGTCACAGTGGTCCTGGAGCTGGCGATAGCCAGGGACAGCTCAGTCCCAACTCATGCCGGCTCTGGGAGCTACCCCCGTTACGGCTCTGCAAAGTGTCCCCGCCCTCATCAACTACAGGCAGTCCCCGGGTTACGTACAAGATAGGGACTGTAGGTTTGTTCTTAAGTTGAATTTGTATGTAAGTCGGAACTGGCGTCCAGATTCAGCCGCTGCTGAAACTGATCAGTTTCAACAGCGGCTGAATCTGGACGCCAGTTCTGACTTACATACAGATTCAACTTAAGAACCCCAGGCATCCCCAAGTCAGCTGCTGCTGAAACTGATCAGCGGCTGATTCCAGGAAGCCCGGGGCAGAGGCTTCCTGTAGTCAGTCACTGGTCAGTTTCAGCAACGGCTGACTTGGAGACGCCTAGGGCAGAGCAGCTGGGGTGCTGCTGGGTTGCTCCAGTAGCGCCGCCGCTCCTCGGCGCTACTGGACCAACCCAGCAGCACCCAAGCTGCTCTGCCCCAGGTGTCCTGATTCAGCCGCTGCTGAAACTGACTAGCAGTGGCTGAATCAGGACTCCTGGGGCAGAGCAGCTGGGGTGCTGCTGGGTTGGTCCAGTAGTGCCCAGAGCGGCGCTTCGGGACCAACTGGCAGCGCCCCAGCTGCTGTACCACAGGCATCCAGAACAAAGCCGCGGAGCACGGGTGCAGCGGGACAGCCCAGACGCTCCGTGACTGTCCTGCTGCCCTCGGGCTCCGTGGCTTTGCTCTGCTTTGCTCCCCGTCCCCCTGGTCTGCAGTCCAGGGGGACGGGGAGCAACCAGAGCAAAGCCGCGGAGCACACGGGCAGCTGACAGCCCAGACGCATCTGGGCTGTCCGCTGCCCGCGTGTTCCGCCGCTTTGCTTCCTCTCCCTGGTCTGCTGGAGACCAGGGAGAGGGAGGGCCCCGTTCATAACTGCGGATCCGACATAAGTCGGATCCGCGTAACTCGGGGACTGCCTGTAATTGTGTAGTCTTAACAAATTGTATCGACTACACAATTGGCCAATTACCCATTCCTAACATCCCTAGTTCTTTCTTCACTTTGTTTGGCCATGGGCAACACTATATGGGGATGTGTTATGGAAACAACCCACATAACCATCCCTGTTTCTTCTGAATCTGTATCAGTAGTTCCCCGTTTCAGAAGCACAGCACTATCCTCAGGAGACCCATCTTTCTATTGTTTTCAATACAGGAAAGATGGAAGAAACTGGTCTAAAAAACTGTTATCTGCTGAGTGGCTGTCTGATATCCTACAGCTACCAATATCTTTCTGCCTCTAGCCTTACATCAAATAATACAGAATAGAGTGACTTTCAACCCGTGATCAGTGGACCGCTGGGGATCCTCTGTTTAATATTTCCAAAGGGGTCCTCACTGCTATATGAATTTTCTATGGGTCTGCAAATGAAAAAAAAAAGTTGAAAATTGCTGGCCTCATGCACAAAATGATCAGACAAGCGTGTCTTGTATTTTATTCCCCATATCAGTGATAAGACTTCCAAGTAGATTCATGCTCTCCTAACTGTATTAGAATAGAGTCTTGGGTGGTATAGAATCATAGAATACTAGGACTGGAAGGGAACTTGAGGGGTCATTGAGTCCAGTACCCTGCCCTCATAGCAGGACCAAATACTGTCTAGACCATCCCTGATAGACATTTATCTAATCTTCTCTTAAATATCTCCACAGATGGAGATTCCACAACCTCCCTGGGCAATTTATTCCAGTGTTTGACTACCCTGACAGTTAGGAACTTTTTCCTAATGTCCATCCTAAACCTCCCTTGCTGCAGTTTAAGCCCATTGTTTCTTGTTCTATCCCCAGAGGCCAAGATGAACAAGTTTTCTCCCTTCTCCTTATGACACCCTTTTAGATATCTGAAAACTGCTATCATGTCCCCCATCAATCTTCTCTTTTCTAAACTAAACAAACCCAGTTCCTTCAGCCTTCCGTCATAGGTCATGTTCTCTAGAACTTTAATCATTCTTGTTGCTCTTCTCTGGACCCTCTCCAATTTTCCACATCTTTCTTGAAATGCAGTGCCCAGAACTGAACACAATACTCCAATAGAGGCCTAACCAGGATTTTTGGTATCTTGATATCAAAACTCCATCATCAATCCCACAATGTAGAAGGGCAAGGTAAAAGCTTAATGGGCCAAGATAAATTAATGTTCAATTCAGAGAGCTTATCCAAAACCCCCTAAAGTCCCCACTGTTACTCTGTGGTCCACAGTACTGGCCAATAATTCTTCCGCAACAGAGAGACCAAACCTAAAAGATATTGGTGGTATCAGGATACAGACGATACTCTATCAGTGTCACTAAACTTCTTTAGATTCATGTTGTAAATAGTTATGAAATAGGTTCAATTCACAATGGATGTTTTGAAAGCCTTGAGGTGCAGGGTTGCTCTTGTCAGTTACTGAATTGATACCTAGGTTTGACTAGATGCACTGGAGATATCGTAGTTACAATGTTCTGCTCAATTGCAATGTAAACTGCTCAAGATAGTTGAGGCTAAAGCAGACTGTGAAGAGCTTCAAAAAGATTTCACCAAACTAGGTGTTTGGGCAACACAATAGCAAATTAAATTTAATGTTGATAAACGTAAAGTAATGCACATTGGGAAAAATAATCCCAACTATACATACAATATAATGGGGATTAATTCAGCTATAACTACTCAAGAGAAAGATCTTGGAGTCATTGTGGATAGTTCTCTCAAAAAACATCCATTCAATGTGCAGTGGCAGTCAAAACAAGCAATGTTAGGAATCATTGAAAAAGTGATAAATATCTTATTGCCTCTGTATAAAACCATGATACGCCCACATTTTGAATACTGCGTACACTTGTCTCATCTCAAAAAAGATACATTGGCATTGGAAGAGGTTCAGAAAAGGGCAACAAAAATGATTAGGGGTTTGGAACGGGTCCCATATGAAGAGAGATTTAAAAGACTGGTACTTTTCAGCTTATAAAAGAGAAGACTAAGTGGGGACATGATACAGGTCTATAAAATCATAACATGTGGAAAAAGTGAATAAGGAAAACATATTTACTTGTCACCATAATATAAGAGCAAGGGGTCACCAAATGAAATTAATAGGCAGCAGGTTTAAAACAAACAAAAGGAAGTTTTACTTCACGCAGCTCACGGTCGGCCTGTGGAACTCCTTGCCAGAGAAGGTTGTAAAGACCAGGACTTTAATAGGGTTCAAAAAGAGCTAGATGAATTAATGGATGATAGGTCCATCAATGGCTATTAGGATGGATAGGAATGGTGTGCCTAGCCCCTGTTTGTCAGAGGCTGGAAATGGATGACAGGAGAGGGATCACTCCCTCTGGGGCATCTGGCATTGGCCATGGTTAGAAGACAGAATACTGGGCTAGATGGACCTTTGACCTGACCCAGTATGGCCAGTCTTATGTTCTTATGTAATGTTATGTGGTAGCTGAAAGACGAGACTATATTCAGGTTCTGTCAAAAGCTACAATAGATCTCACATGACCAAAATATAACCATTCAGTATCTGGAAACAGTGCAACATCCTGCCCCTCAAACCTCAACCTCCCATTTCTGTTGAACCTTGCTATGTTGAGTAATTCAAGTCTGGTGGGAATTGTCAAACTGCCTTGAGGGTGAAGAATCCCTTTTGCACCTGATCAGCACCTCACCCACTCTGATCTGGTCCCAAGAAGTGAGTTCCTGATATTGGGAGCTACGTGTATCTCTGTGGCTCAACTTGTACACAGGCCACATTCCTTACTTGCCAGTGGACCAAGTGGCAAACTTGCTGGTTACTTGTCTTGTAGAAGTCCTGGAGTAGTTGGAATGGTGCCATGCACACAGCCATGGCTGTGGGTCTGTTTCAACACAAGAAGCAGTGCATGTAACAAAAAATCATCCTACTCTGTCTTTGGTAGCCAGAGGATGACTCCCAGAAGTGTCATGTGCTTGGCATGTGGTATCCTACCTTAATAAAGCCACCAAGTTTTCAAGATATATTTGACATGTCTCACTGTAATGCAAGAATGTCCTTTTTTAGTGACCCACTAGCCCTCAACTAGAGAATCCAGCCTCTTTCCTGTAGAGAAGTGATAACATTTTCACCTATTTACCCCCTCAAAACCTTTCCTCTTGTAGCTAGCTTCGGAAAGGTTGCCGCTGACTGGCCATGACTAAAGAGGGGTAAAATAAAATGAGAGGTTATGTAGATTTTGAAATGCTGGAAACATTTTATATATATATATATATATATATATATATATATATGTATATATGTATATGTATGTATGTTGATGTGTATGCACACTACCACAGCATAAACATCCCCCAATCTCCTCTGTAGGTCCATGTGCTCTGTGAAGTCCCAAGGGTCCGATTTGCCCACTAGAAATATGGAAGTACATCAATACTCCCATGTACCCCGCCTTTCTCATGGACGTACAGTATGAGGTGGCACAGTGAAAAAGGCTGCCTAGAATGCACAGGCCCACCTTTAGAAACAACTTCAAAGGTTTCTGATGATAAGAACCAAGTAGAGCAGTCCCCTCCCTTTAAGGATCTGCCACTTGAAGGGGGACAGTAAAAGCCTGCAGAATCAGAAAGGGCTTGTGATGTGCACAGTCTGCTCATGATCCCATTCAGGCTTGTGAATGTCGGAGATTTGTATAACCATGTCACCTCCTACCAATTCCATAACACCTCTACCGCTTTCCTTTCATCTACCCTCACTTGTTCCTTTGCTGCCTTGCCAGGGAGGAATAAGTAACTACGACATCCTCAAGGTGCCTAAACAACCTACAGATGCACTGCTCACTTTACGAAGGTTCGCCCAGCACAGTCTTCTCCATGTCCTCATCCTGGAAATAGTAACGAATGTCCTTATCCTTAAACTTTGCCTAGGGTTTCATCATGCAAGTGCTATCTAATCCCTACAAAGGAGTCCAGTTCCCATTGTTTACTGTTTTCTGCCCCATTGGCAGGAATGGCTTAACTTTCCATGATATTCTCTTGGTCCCTTCTTCCCTTTGCCCTTCTGTGAGGAGGCCTTTCTTTGCTGCCATATGCTTGAACAGAGTGGAAAAGGGGTAGGCTGTGTAAGTGTCACCCTGTCCAGCAGAGCGCACTGCAGGAAAGCAAGGACATGCTGCTGTTTCTTTCTTACATTAGTCAGCCTCCTGATTTCCTTGCGTGGTAGTTGAAGCAACAGATGATAGGTGGCATATCTTTCTAAAATCATCTCCCCTGTTTTCCTTGTATTCCTCTGTAAGGGCCTGAATCTCCTGCAAAAAAGGGATCTTGTGGAGGGACTTCCATGCCTCATGGCTGGAAATTGTAGGACTGCATGGAATGTCATTGGGCATTATCACTGCAGGAAAGGAAGATCAAAGGCACCTGGAGAAGAGAGGTGAAAAGAGTGAAAGAGGAGACTGTTTAGCCTGCCAACCATTCTCATACTGCCTTTTTGGAACCTTCTCCTGACCTGTCCACTCTGTCTTCACACACCATTGATATGATGGACTGAGCCATGAAGATTAATGGATTGCTGCTTCTGCCCAGAAAGCTGAGTCCCTGCCTGCTGTTAAGGGATTGCCTGGAGTAATAGGCTCAGACATATTTTTGTTTTCTGGAAGTCACAGCTGATGTCTTAACTTCATCGCCAAGATCCAGGATGCTGCCTTCCTCTTTGAAGGGTGATGCATCAGTCAAGCCCTTTCCATAGTTTCTCCGCAAGAACCTCATTCTTTTAGAACTGGAGGTTCTTCCAGTTGTTGTTAACGTGTGTTGAAATGTTCAGTGGAAGACCTAGCCAGAGAAGTACCAGTGCAGAAATGCCTTTTAATCCAACTTTTCTAGCTCTTCATAATGTGCATTTCTGTATAGCAGATGAGGGATTGCTTGGCGTGAAAGTCCTATTTGTTCCAGATGTGTCCAGAAATTGCCTTTGTAGTATCTAATGAAAGAATATCCCCAAATTAGCGGAGAACTCATATACCTAGTGCACTATGAGTTTTTTGTTTGTTTATATTTACTGCTTACTTAAAATTAGGTGATTAAATTTAGGCATAACTTAGCTATTTTAATCAGCCGTGAGATACCAAATTTGGATATTTAGACACTTAAATGTGTGTGTTTCAATGCCCATTTCTGGCTTTCAAGTGCTGTTTGAAGTGCCTAATGTGGATTTAGATGCTTAACTTTAGGCAGCAAACCTTTAAAATTGAGTCCTTAATGTCTCAAAAGTAGAGCCCTGCAAATCCACGGGTATCTGCTTTATGTCTTCAACTAATTTTTGTGGATATGGATGTGGATACAAATTTTATATCTAGAACCCTGCAAATTTGTGGCTATCTGCTTTATATCTGCGGATATCTGCCATGTGTGGATGTCACTGAGGATATCTGCAACTCACTTTTGTGGCTACAGATGAGGATGCGGCTACAAATTTGGTATCTGCCCAGGGCTCTAGTTAAAAGTTCTGTAATCCAAATTCTTTTTTCATATAACCTGTGGAAATCCACCTAAGTAAAGTTCTGCAGGATCCCCACTTATGGGTCCAAGCACACAAATTGGCTTTTATGTGAATTTTCTTATTTAATTGTGGAAATATTTCTGAGCTGCTAGCATACAAAAGCATGGCTTGTACACTCATTGAGAAAGGACTTATATGCCCAAGTACAAGCTGCTACAATTGGAACAAGCACTGAGCAGCGTTATTACTCATGGGAAGAATATTTGCTATTGACCTTTTGTGTAAAAAAGTAACCTGAGATCATGACGTGGAAAATATTGATACATAATTTAAGTATTAGAAAAGTGCTTTCACTACAAATAAATTTTAGGGCAGTTAATAGTCATAGGCTGTGTTTGTCAACACCCTGGCATGCAAATAAAGAGCTGGATCCAATTAACATGTAATAGGCCTGAAGGACATCTACAGATAAGGGTTAAACAATCTGTGGAAGCTGAACCCAATGAACCTGTTTAAACTGCAAGAGTTGTTTGTTCCAATAAAACTTTTGTCTCTGCTGTGTACATATTTTATAGGATGTGTCTTTCATCTACAAGAAACACGTAAAGTCAGGTTTTTAATATAATGTTGGTAGCAAAGTATGAAGGACGGAGGAGGTAACAGAGAAGGCAACTTGCTAATGCAAAAGCAGTGTACTGAAAGTCACTTTTATTTCTTATTTATAATCTACATGCACACTCTGGATAATAGATGACAACGCTCATTCAGTACTTTAACTTCAAAGCAGAGAGAAGGCATGGATGACAGAGCTGGGAGCTGGAACACAAAGGTACTAACAACAAGAGGAAAAATGCCTGTTTACTGGATTGCATTTGTTAGCACGCTGTCTTCAGATATTGTTCCCCCAGGAGTAGTGAGAATATGTGCTGCACGAACAATGATTTAACATCTGAAAATGGTACTTAAAGAGTTTTCTGTCTGGTAGTAATGTGATGAAGGCTTCTGAATGGAACCTGGGGACTTCATTTCTTCTATTTATCTATATGTCTCTCTGGTTTTAGTCAGCGGTAATTGCATATTTAACCCCTTAAATCAGTTTAACCCTCTCAGTACCAACTTTCTTTTTTTGGTCTCATCTCTGCTTTTGTTACAGCACAGCTATGCTCCTTAAATTCCTCACCCCACCCTCCACTCCCCAAAAAACATCAAAAAGACAAAAGAATTTTGGAAAAGTTGTAGCCAGGGAAATGCATTGAGAATAATACCAAGCTCAACCTCTCTTGTGAAAGAAAAGCAGTTTGAATGTAGATAATAGCAGCAGTGTAAAATGTTTTAATGGATTCAGTATAGCTGGGAGCCTTATAACAGAGAGAGCTGTAATGAGGGCGGAAGTTGTAGATGGTGCTCTAAATCAACAGTATAAATTTGCTGCTTACTTCAGCAGTATACTTCTTTGCAGCTTTCACTATTAACACTTATTCTTGGGGGCTTGCTTAATAGCCTATGTGAAACAAATATTAACATAAATTGTTTAATTAAATCAAAACCTTGAATTCCTCCAAGATGAAAAATTGTTTTTAGCGAAGAGTACATTTGCCATAAAACATTCTCTAGTTAAAGTAAACGAGCTCTAAGGAAAGCCATAAGATTGTAGCTGGGCTACTTTTACAGCTTATTTTCATGGTATTTAAATTATGATACCAATGGGTATTTTTAATTAGTGCCTCTTTAAAGTGTGCACTTGTCTACATAAGCCATTTTGGCAAATTTGAGTCATTCATACAGTGGCTGCTGTAAAAGAGGCCAGCACAGCCTAAGGAATTAGAATTAAAAGTTTCTGCAAGCTGTTGTCAACATGACCACATCTCATTAACTTAAAAAATTGAGATTATTTGCCTGAAAGCTTGATGTGAGTAACAGTAATCAAATATTAAGCTCAACGGAGAAGGAGAAAAACAGCTCTGTTGTGATCTCTAATGTTAAGTGTTTTGTGGTTGACTTTTTAAACAACTATATAAGATTTCTGTTTTGACAAATATAATAGGGAAAGGGGCAGGAAAAATAGATCGCTTGGCAGATATGAGGTTAGTCCTATTTTACATTCTGACACATTATTTTCTAAGTTTACTCAAGATAAATATGGTTCCTTTGATACTTTTCATAAAGTGGTTGGAAATAATTATCTCTTATAATTCTCCTGAATTATGAAAGTTTAAGTACTGGAATTTGGTTGTATCTTATGATGATGGCCTTGTTCATCTGTTAAATATGCATGCACCTTACATTATACCCTACATGCATTTCATTGTTTTAACAAAAATATGAGGTAGGTTGCAAAATTATTCATAAAATCAGTTGAGACAGAAAAGTGCTTTTCTTTCCTCATGCATTCTTTCAATAGCTTGTTAGTTCAATCTTTGGGAAAAAAATCTCTTTGGGGTAATAATTAAGGTATTTGAGTACAGAAAATCTACAGTGCTTGCATTTGAGAGAGTAGAGGTCATAAGAATCTGATATTTTATTGTTGTGTAGTTTTTTTTCATACTAAACAAGAAACAATGTCATGCCTACGTGTAAATTGTGGCACACATTATTAAAAAAGGGTGCAGTTAAACAAAAGAAGATAAAGTCTTTTATGTCTTTGAACTAAGAACATGTGCTGAATTTTACTAAAAGAACATGAGCCTTGAATGTAAGTAACTGGTTTTTGCATTAGGTACTCCCTGGAGGTAGCAGAAAAATATCATGTCCCTGCATGAAATGCGAATGTGAAATCTACCAGAAAGAAATATTTATGACCATTTTATGCTTGATTAGACTTGGATGACATCTGTTAGAAGACAGGGACTGGACAAAGAGAGAGACGCTCGGGGGCAAATGTTAACAGAGTTGTTTAGATGATGCTGGGGCAGAAGCGTCCATTTACTGCCAGGCAAAACATAGGAATTGTGTTAGCAAAAGTGCAGCTGACAAGAATTCACTGTGATGGAGACACTGTAAACCGACTAGCTGAAATAGTAAAAATACAGCTGCTGATATTCACTACCCTGCAACAATTTATGATCCGGTATCTCAGCTAAACACAGATACTGTAACTTTCAGGGAGCAGATACATTAATAAAGTTATATAAATGTGAGTCGGCTCTAAAGGGCGACAGCCTCCCATTTTGCAATTGTTCACCATGCCACAGTATAGAACTGGAAGTACTTAAAAATCTTCCTTCTTAAACAGAACATAAGCACTGAAATAACCAACCTGATTGCTTCTGTTCCATTACTAAGTTACCACTCATACTTTCCCTCTGTAAGCTATGATACTGCTGTTCTTTCTGAATGTAAGGGCCAGGTTCTGATCTCCTTTACACAGCTGTAAATCTCGAGTCAGTTCATTTCAGCCAGTGGAGTTATGCCAGATTTACATTGTTATAATTGAGATCAGAATCCAGTGCCAGTAATTTAATCTTCTCAGATGGTGTCAGTGGTTTAACTTTAAAAGTTTGACAAACATTTGATCAATTGTTAGCAATTTAGCTTAAAAGGACATACATGCTATTTATTGTGTTTGCAGAAATGGTCTTTTATGGCTAGACATATGAACACTCACTACTTTCTGGTTCTTTTCCCAGCTTTCTTTTCCTGTAAATTTTCTCTGTCTGGAATGCTTATGGGAAATGTTATTTTGTTTTTGTTTGCAACAGTTCTGTTGTTTTGATTTTGTCTGAGTGGTATGGAAAACAGTACGTCACTTGGTGTGGGTGTTTTGTCTATTGGCCATTTGGCTATTGCACATATATTTCTCATACTTACTACATGATGACAAGAGAACTCAAATGGCATAATTTTCCAGCTGAATTTTAGTTTCTAGTTTAATAATAGTGAAAGGAAAACAAAGTTAATAGGTTTAGCAGTTTTGATACTGCTCACTTGCTGATAGATGACTTTGGATTTTTTTCCTGTGTGGTTAAGGAGTTATTTAGACAAAGGTCATATTAATGTATATATCTGCTTCTATAATAAACTGCGTATGGATTACGTTACACATTTTGCATACAGTTGTGAAAATCTGTAATTTAAGTAGCGAAACCCATAAAAGGGTAATAAACAATTTTAATATCATTAGTACGATTAGTTTATGGTACTTTTATCCTGTTTTTAGGCAGCATGGATTATAAACTCGACCAATAAATGTCTTTTAATTAAAAATAATTTTAAATAACATTTCTGATTTGAAAACAGCACAACATTCCCAAGATAACTTAGAGGTTATAGCTGAATAGAATTAAATGTAGGATATACTAATTCCTGCTTTGAAATTACAATGTTAGGTGGGAACATATTGAAAGAATATAGAATTCAGCTTTAAGACTAGATAATTTTTATGTGTAGTACAGAAATATAAAATAGAAAGTATGATTAATTTTTCAATTTCTCTCTGCAGATATCTAATAATTGTACCCCTGAACAGCCAAAGGCTTCCATTAAAGATTTAAAATGCAAAAGAAAGGGTAGAATAAAAAAGATGATATTTTGGATTAAATAATGTAAAATAACTGTAAGGCAATAGTGAAGTAAAAAGCCATTGGCAAAATAAAAGCTTGGCATTGGCTTTCTTTGAGACATACTCAAACATTTACACACATGCATGCATCTTGTTATAGCAAGGGTGTTAACAGGAAAAAATATTTGTAAAGTTGCTTAAACTGGCCATGATTTTCAAATATGTTTTTATCCGTCAGATACTGATTTGCCTGATCATGGTGACATCATATAAAAGAATGATGTATGGCAATATGGTATGGAATTTTATAATAAAGTACATTGATAATGTTGTGGAATTTGTTAGAAATCTACATGATATATTGTTTCCTTCACTGAGGATCCCAGAATATTGGGAGGGAAGAAAGCACTTTGCCACAGCCACCTCTGAATACCTTTATTTAAGGGAAAAAATGCAACTTTTATAAGCCTAGAGAAAAGAAACATTGCATTTTTAGTATATAGAAGCTGTCAGAAAGGTCCAGCTGCACTTATCCTCCCTGTTCTCTACTGTCTTTATCACTTTGCTCAGTTCCACATAATAACATCTTCATCTGAGATTGCTGTGGCACAGGGGAACTGCATTTGTTGATCAAATTTGGCTGGATAACACTGTGATCTCGTATCCTGAAGTGCAGAGATGTGCCTGGAATACGTAACCATAAAGCTAGCCTCTTGATTGATTGATTCTGCCTGTCACAGAACAAGATAACTGGATCAGTAAATACCCTGTGCACTTCAACTTCATCTACACAATCAAAAGTGAGGGCATCATGGGGCTGAAAAACACTGAGGCATGATGGGAATATATATATTTCAGAACGAAAGCCAGAAACTCACAGAAAGAGAAAAATTTTGCCATGTGCTTATACATTTAAACAGTGAAAATTACATTAATTTCTGTAGATTTGTGGTGGATCTGGCTTAGCACTGATTTATTTCAACTTCACAGTAGTGTTAACACCAGGGATGTTAGCTGAGTTACACCAGCATCAGACTGGAGTAATGCACTGGTGAATCAGGCCCAAGGTCTTTTAGTTAGAGTGAACAAGTTTATTTTGTGGCTCCCATGCCAGAGTGGCATGCTATTTATGATCTAATGTCACCATCTTATTTTATTCCATCTGAAAATATTGAAGTAATTGCAGCCACTCTGTGTTTTGGCAAGACACAGGCCTCCTTCTGAAAAGGGTTGAGTATACTCAGTCCTCCTTGAAGGATCCTGGCTATTTGACAATGGAAATTTTGAATGAAAATTCAGAATAGAAAATAAACTCGAAAGCGTGCACACACAAGTGCACACGGGCAGCATTTAAAGAGCAAAAAAGTCCCATGTTTATTAAATGAAAGCACAATGTGGGCAAACTTAAGTGGACATTGTGGTGGTATTTGTGGGTCAGAAAATGACAAAGTTGGTGTTTGAATATGCAATTCCAAGAAAGGTATAAAAAACAGTGCCTCTTTTTAGAAAATGTGCATGGCAAGTGGTTTGTTGATTGGGGGGCGGGGGGACTCAGTCCACCGGGAGCCCTCAAACATTAGCTTCATCTGCTGTTTTTGTGGTTTCCAGTAGGTATCATGGCCTGATGAGATATGGTTGGGCAAAAGAGATGTGTCTGTTCAGGCTGATGATGGCTTTAACATTAGTGGTGTTTGGTTACATTCCCTTTGTACTTCTTAAAATGTGTCTTTTCTCTCCATGGGCCTGCTGCCCTAGAACTCCCATTGAATAGACTGCAAGCAGAATCAACTCCTTGAAGTACAATCCTGTCACCCCATTGGTATCGGTGAGCATTTTGCCTGAGAAAGGACAACAGGAGTGGGCCGTAAATTTGCTTTGTTTGCTTGGTTATTCGAACACCTTCTTTGATAGAATTGTTGTATCCTACGAAAAGCAGCTTAGAAGCTCAATGAAATGCTGAGTGAATTGCTTCTTTAGTTTTATGTCAGCAGCGGGGAACCTCAAGTCCCAGGGGCTAGATGCGGTCCCCAGCTTGCCTGGATCTGGCCCACAAGGCTTGGCCCTTCCCCCCTCCCCACAATACCAGGGAGCCCGCAATGGTGTTCCAGCCCTTCACAAGGCTGGAGCACACAAACTACTATCCTGGACCCTCCAAAGGTCTGGTGTGTGAGGGGAATGTGGGGAGTGTGTCTTTTTCCCATATGGGGGGGTGCATGTCAATGAAGGGGGTATTTATTTATTTATTTCTGTTACTCACTTGTGTGTTGCCTCCGACTGATTTTTCTATAGGTCAGTGACCCCTGACCCCCAAAAGTTCCCCACCCCTGTTTTATGTGAACAAAAATGATTTTTGGCTGTTGGTAGCTTTACTTTTTAAAATATTTTGATATAAAACCTATAACACTATAGAAATAGTTGTCTGATAAAATATCTAAGGGATGGAAGATGTCCCTTAGCAACTAAAGATCTAATAGGACAGTCTTGATTCAGGCTAAATCTCACATTAGCTTGTGTATGCTATAGTTAGAGCCACCTTGGGAAAAATGGCACATGATTTTTTTTTTAAATAGTATTGATTGGAATTTTTAAAGGTGTCCAGATCCCATTACATTTAAGTGGAATTTGAGTTCCTAATTCTCTTAGGGTACTTTGAAAATCCCAGCTGTAACTGTGTTCCTGGCCCATATATGTGAAATATGTTCCAGAATTATGTCAGTGTTGAGTTACTACAGTGATGAGCACTATGGAAAAGCCTTAGATATATGGTAAAGCCAAATATTTAATCCTGCTCAGCCACATGGATCACGGTCCCAAGAACATGAGAAGATGGAACGATGTTGTAATCAGTGATACCAGTGTTGCAAGCAGATTCCTTTAGTTGTAACGGTAGCATAGATGTGTCCTTAAGCTGAGTAATACCTGCAGGATTGCTCCCAAATTTAGAATTCGGCCCTAGGAAGGAGGATTTAGTAAAACAAGTTTACCGATGGCTGTTGCTTTTTAAACATTCTTCTGAATGTGCCCACTTGCAGGGACAGTCTGTGGTCCCAGTGTATGCATGCATTGTTCACAAGTACAAGTTTAACCTCTCTAGTCTGGCACTCTCGGGGCTAGGGATGTCAACGTGTAGATGACTACATGATTAACCAATAAGCCTGGGTTTAGTGGTTAATCCTGTCAACTGCATGCATCTCTCCCCCCACACCTACCTAAAAGCCAGCTCTCCATGAGCACTGGATCTGCCTGTCCCCCTCCCCCGTGCTACTGTCTCTAATAGAGATGGCAGCACAGAGGATGAAGGGGGCAGGCGGGAGCCGACAACGCACCCACATCCTCCTAATCCCCCACTGCCTCCTACAGGCAGGAACCGATGCTGGGGGTAGTCTGAGCACCTCACGGACAGAGGATGCTCCAGCATCCCACAGTTTTTTAAACCTGCTGCCCTCATGGACCAGCTCCCGCCTGCCACCCTGCACTGCTGGGACAGAAGCGCAGGGTGGCAGGCGGCTTCCCGGAAGTAGCTATTCTCTACCTTCATCTGCAGCGGCCCCAGCATAGACTGATAGTCACCAAATCCCCAAGCTCCGATTATGTGTACCTTAATCACATGTGTACCTTATGTGTACCTTAATCACCTTTGTGTACCTTATTATGTGTACCTTAATCACCTTAATCACACATGTGTCTGTCTGAGTTCGGTTATAGTACCATTCCTTCCATTACCATGGTCTGCTGCCTGGGTTTACAGGTAAATTATCCAAAGGAGTGTTAGTGGCTGTTGTTAAACACACTTTGAACATGGGTTTATAGCTTATTGTGTAGGATTATCCCAGCTGTTATCACAGTAGTGTATATTTTAGGGGTGTTAAATTTAGTTTAATCAATGAATCGACTAGTTGATGGATTTTCCATCGACTAGTCGCATAGTCGATAAGTGGGTGAGCCGCAGCAGGGTTAGTTCCTAGGTTAGCTAACCCCGCTGCGGCTCTGCTTTTTAAATGTATTAAGAGCCAGGAGGCTCTTAATGCATTTAAAAGGCTGAAGTGTAGTGGGGGGGGACCCAGCACTAGCTGGGACAGCTGATTGCCATCTTGCACTAGGTCCCCCCACTGCTCAACAGCCTTACATGTAAAAAGGCTGGAGCGCAGCATGGGGACCCGTTGCAAGCCAGGAATCAACTGTCCCAGCTCGCACTGGGTCC
Organism: Pelodiscus sinensis; assembly: GCF_049634645.1. Lineage (NCBI taxonomy): Eukaryota > Metazoa > Chordata > Testudines > Trionychidae > Pelodiscus > Pelodiscus sinensis. The sequence goes on along the minus strand of NC_134721.1, from coordinate 9,820,816 downwards.
CCACCTCTGCATCGGGTCCTCCCCCAGCAGGCTCTTAATACATTTAAAAAGCAGAGGTGCAGCATCTGGGACTGGGCCACAAGCTGGGAATCAGCTGATTCTCGGCTCGCGCCCGGTCCCCACTGCTCCCCTGCCTTCCTTGTCTGCCTCAAGACATGGTGCCGGGGGGAACCGGCTTTTAAGCTGGCTCCCCCAAGCTCCTGTTCCCCCCTTGCTACCTCTGATAGAGGCAGTAAGTGGGGGGGGGGGGAAGCGACCAGTTGAGGGGCTAGTCGATTATCTGATAAGCTTTTGCTTATCGGATAGTTGACTAGTGGCTTACATCCCTAGTATGTATTTGGATGCAAAGTGTTCTAACTTTTTAAAGTCACTCTGACTTGGTAGACATGCTGCTCTACAGATTGGATATGGGTCGACATTACTTTCTTGCCAAGTCTGTGTGTACTCAGTGGCAGCTGAAAAATTGTTTTCGGAGCATAGGTTTTTGAGAGTTAAAGTACGTGGGTTTTTTGTTTCTAACATTCCAACGGTTACCAATTTGTTTTGGTTAACAAACTGGACACTGTGCTTCTCACATGGTTAGGAAGGAACATCTCCATCAGGCTCCATGCCTACAAGCTTGCTGTGATTTCTGATTAAATGCCCAGAGGTTCTAGGCACAGCTTTGCAAGTTAATGTGTTGCTTATATTGGTGTGTACATACATAGGGAATACACACTTGCTGCTGTTGACTAAAGGCTCGGTCACACGTGGTGCTCAGCACTCAGTGATATGATCTGAACTGGCTTTTGTGGCAGTCAAGGATACTCAGCCTCTTGTAGGAACAATCGTGAAAGGCATTGCTCGTGATAAATGACCTTCCAGTCAAGAGCTGTGTGTGGTGGTTGAGAAGTCTATAGGTATGATATGGAGTTCTTTTCTGGCAAGCTAACAGAGGCAATGATCGCAAGAGGCCCCCATCCGCTAGCAGACACAAGGCAGCCTGATAAGGGCTGACCAAATGAATTAGGGTTTATGAGATCCTTCTCCTTTCATCCAAGTACATAGGAGAGTATGGCCAGGAAGGGGAGAGAAAAGGACTCCCCTAACCCTTGTACCAGCATCAAGGAATAGGATAAAGAGAAATCATCTTTTCTCCCAGGAGCTAAAAGTACAGGGAACAACAGAGAAATATCTTTCATTTCTTCCTAGCATCTGTGATGTAAAGAATATAAAAGGTCCATGGCTTTATGAACACACAAATGAATTCTAACAGAATATCACAGCACTTTCCTCACGTTGAATGTCGTGCATATGAATGTGGTGTCAGAGAGGCAACGTCATAATCTACTATATATATAAGAGAGTATGTCTTTGTCCATTTAAGAATGTCTCCGGCCGCCCTTAAGGAAGGCTGGGGGAAGGGGTGGCTGAAGCTGACTCTTCCCCTTCATCAGGGACCAAAGGGAAAATGCACAATTGGCTGCATTCCTCACACTTTCTCACAATGAGCTGTGCACTTTGCTCTCGCTCCCTGACAGGGATGGCAAAGGAGAGAGCAAACAACCCTGCTACAAATCTGCCCCCACCCATTTCCCTATACACGCGCACACACGCACAAAGTCCCCTACCCAGAGCAGCTCCTCTGCCCCCAACTTAGACTCCTGCAGCCCTTTCTTAAGGACTCAAGCAATGTTGGCTAAATGTGCTAGTAGAGACATAAATGTCAAGGGATCCTTGTGGATTGCTGCAACCCAATTTAATTGTGAAGTTCTGTGGTGTTGAGTACCATTGTTACCAGGATGGGGCTGCAAGAAGAGATAGTGCAAGCAGCACAACTACACGGATGTAACATTTCTTACTTGATTTCTCACTTAATATCAAATTATGTCACCTAAAGCACTTATGAATCGTCCTTGTGAAAGTATAAGAGTTCAGACAACTGATTGGCATGTCATGGTATCATGTCCCAAAAAGCCATTTCGTAAATCTATATGATAAAGTGATAACCACCAAAAACTCAAAAATTGCTAAGAGTTGTCCAATGGCGGGGAAGGGGGAGGGGAGGGCGTGTGAGATATTTGCAGTCATTTGTTTTTGTAACATGGGAAGAAATCTTGTTTGTTTTTAATAGTGACCACTCGTCTTAAATGTGTGATGAAATCTAGAAGAAAGATAAAACTAGCTGCAATATGCCACAACAGAACATAGCCTTAAAAGTAGCACATAACCATCAATTTAAATAGTGTTTTATCAAACATTAAATGATGATTAACCATATTTATTTGAGGATAACCATCCAACAGCCCTTCATAGGAATCAAAATCTTTGCAAAAAGTAGTTAGTTATATATGATTGTGGATGCAAAAATCTAGTAATGAATGTATGAATAACAGGTGGCCAGAATCCTTGTAAATAAAGGAAATTTGTTGGGGATCAGGGCCCACTCTTGTTCTTCTTTCTTTTCCCTATTCCTTTAGCTGGACATGTGAGAGGACTGACTTTTAAGAAGCATTTGCAGGTCACCATAAAAACTACATATGGTTATATGAGAAAATTCCTAAATCTGAAACGCCGAATAAAGGTGGGTCAAGTTCAGGAGTCTAATGATAGTGCTACACCATGGAACTTGTTTTCCTTGGCTAGACCCCTTTGACAAGGCTGATATATTTATGTACAAAGCTAGTATTTAGCTTGGAATTTTACACATGTGAATGATGAACTAAACAGAACTCATTTATTTTTCCTTCCCTCTGCAGCTTTTTGAAATGTGAGGTTACATATTGCAGACAAGTCTCAACATATCCACCCTATGCTTGACCACTAGAATTAATAACTAGCCACATTCCTTGATGATTCTATAGGGATTGGAAGCTAGGCAGCAGAGTTTGCTATGCAAGAGAGTTAATAAAAATTTTCATTGCTAGAGGAAAGCTTATATACAGTAGTCTGTTTGTCCTGTATTTCAACCACCTGAGTCAGAGCCAAAAAAGCAATTGTCTACTACATATTTCAAACAGATGCTGAGGGGTAGAAAGGGTGACTAGAATTCACAGCAATAAAATGCTGGCTCTTTAAGTTCCCTTGAAGGAAGTGAACCCATAAAATTTTTGCTGCTGCCTTGTTTGTCCAGTTCTTTGAAGTATTTAGCATTAATTTAGCCTGCAAATCATTGCCACCTCAATTTTTCATTGAAGTATCAAAGCCCTTTAAACACATAACCTTAAAGTGCACAAAAATTGATTCCTTTAGCAGATGTATTCATTTAACAGTTATCCATTTAAAAAGGTTGCTATGGAAGCCAGTCACACACTATGCGCGGTATAGTTAGGTTTATTAGTTTTATCATTCTTAATTTGACTTCCACTGTGCAAGTGTGTTTTAAGTGGAGTTCTTTCATCCATTTCCTCCCCTACGTACTTTTCCATTGGTTGCTTCCATTGCATTTCCTTGTCATAAGCCTTAGTAGCAGTCAAGAAAACCCTTCTGGGACCAACTGCAGATTCTACCCTCAAGATTCCTCTACCCTGTCCTGCCTGGCCAGTTGTCCAAGTAGAGGAATCAAGGCATTGTAAGCCACTGAGGGAGGGGTTAGTAGTGAGATCAGGGCTTGAATTGTCTTTAGTGGTAAATATTTTCAGACCCATGGGAGCCCCAGTACTTCCTAAAAGGCTGAAGCTCAAAGTCCTAGTGCTCTTCCCTTCCCCTCCCCCACGCTAAAGCTGAGAGCCCCGGGAACTTAGGGAAATAATAGTCAGTGACAATTTAAGTCTTTACTGGCACCTTTCTGCTGAGTGGTACAGATCAGAGCAATTTACTTTGGAGCAGTGATTTGGGACCATTCTCGTTGAGCTCAGGTTGGGGAGCATGGGGAATGGAATCTGCATGAACAGGAATTCTAGCTGTTCAGTCAGAAAGACAGGCACATTCTCCAGTCCTCAGCCAGACGCCAGTGTTCTAGAGCTGACAGTGTAGGTGTCTTGGCATACCTGTAGGGGGAAAAAACACTTACCATGGGCACCATCTACCTGGTATTGACATTTATACTTTTTTTTTGGCTCTACTACTGTTCTTGTGTCAGTTACCATCTCTTCTGCTTTCCTTTTTTACAGTCCATGGGAATGTGGCTAGGTCTACTGAGGAGACACATGACTTTAAAGAGGATACATAGCTAGTCCCTAGTGTAGGAAGAGTGAGTTTGAAGCTGAGGTCAGAATGTATATCTTGCCAGTCATTGATGCTATGATGCAGCAACAGATGAGCCAGCCTGTTTCCCACTTGCTGGAAAAATTAATGCAAAAATTCATTGCAAGACACTTACAGTCATTATGATAGTAAAACAAAGAAACAAACCATGTTACAGTTCCTCGAGGAAAAAATCCATTTTATTAAAACTATATTTATATCACAGATGTTTCACAAATGCAAAATGATACTCTCCTAGTGTTCACTGTCACTGCAGCTGAGGATCTGCCCAGAGTTTTCAACAGAAAATTGAGTATTTTGCACACTTTACTATTTTTAACCTCTGAGATGTGAGAGAGGCAGTTGGATATTATAGTAGCATCCATCAGCTGTATGTTTCAGCTGAAAATGAACAGCAGTAAATCACTTGATAATATTAGCATTGCCATCTTTAGGGTTCAGAGTTAACTTATGATTAAGGAGAGTGGGGTACTTTTCGCTTCTCAAGGGTTCTTTCAGCCTGTCTATAGCCACAGGCAGACAATATTGGTTCTTGGGTTTACTGTATTAAAGGCTATTCTTTGGAAGAAGTCAGAAGAATCCTGTTCAGTTGAAATATAAGCCTGAACCCCAAATGAGAATGCAAATCTGGATCTGAGCTTATCAAAATTAGGAGTTGTTGGATTTGCAGCTTTGGTATGAGACCCATCTTTCTTTCCATGTAATATTTTGTACTGTTCATGTGACCATACTAGAGTTGATCTGTAATGCATCAAGATGTTAATTGGAGAGTACATATAAAAATGGCTCTTCTGGGTCAAACCAGAGATCCATCTAACACAACATCTTGTCTTCTAACAGTGGCCAGTGCCAGATGCTGTCATGTTCATGTTTTCATTTTGGCACCTTTCCCTGATAAACAGACTGTGAAGTTTGCATGTGAAAGAGAGCAAGAAAGTTAAGTGGGTTTTAAAACTGTGTAAAATACTGAAGTTAATCTGTAAAAGTATGTCTGTTGACAGATTGAAAAGAACAGGGTTTTTTATTATTTGTTTTCTGCACCAAACATTGAATATGTGAATTTACATAGTAATAAACTCAATGGATACATTTCATATTGATGCAAAAAACAAATAATGTTTAAACAGGACTATCTATAATCTACTATATATTTGAGAGAGTTTGTCTGTGTGTCTGTCTGTTGAAGAACTCCTAAAAGGTAAGAGCTAGGGCTACCAAATTCAGTATGCAGCTTCCTATTATCATAACTAAAAGCAAGGTAAGAATTTAGATGTGCCAGGAAAGTGGGATGTGCTTGGAATGGGATTGCTTTTCATAAAACCACACAGAAAAGAGACAATCACCAAGCTGGTAAAAGGGGCTGACTGGCAGCACACACACCCTCTCCAAAACTGCCCCAGCTCTGAGCCTCCCAGGTGCCCTTTAGGGAAGGAGGAAGGGGTTGAAGCTTCCCTCTCTCCATTTTGTACAGATTGCTGGCTGTTCCCCTTTGTCAGGGAGTGAGGGGAAAGTGCACAGTTTTCTGCATTCCTCACTCTGGCTGGGGAGTGCAGGGAGCAGACGAATCTGGACTTGCCTTAGCCAGGGAACATGCATCCCTCTCCTTCTCTTTGTGCCTTAGTTTTTTCAGGTGTGAAAAGGGTGCACATACTTACTGCCTTATACAGCAACAAGTGTAATCTTTGAAATGGAGGGGTGAGAATGATTTAAAAGGGCTACATATGAAAATAATAATGACCTCAGAGAGAGTTCAGGATGCAAGAAAAATGAAGACCATGCCCCTAGAAAAAAATAATTACATTAATTGTGCCTGGGGCTGGACTGATACTGGAGATGGGCCAGGGTCAGGGAGAATGGGTGCAGAAGTGGTTTCAAACTACCTTTTGTGCCCTCTCGTCTCACCTCAAACTGCTGTAAATACAATTTTGGCCTGGCTCACATCATCTACTTGCCTCTTTTCTTTTTCTAAAATTATTCTGAACATAGACTCATAGACTCCAAGGTCAGAAGGGACCATTATGATCATCTAGTCTGACCCCCTGCACAGTGCAGGCCACAAAATCTCACCCACCCCTCCTAGAATAATCCTCTCACCTATATCTCAGATATTGAAGCCTTCAAATACTTTGAAGACCCCAAGATGCAGAGATCCTCTAGCTGTGATCTGTACCCCATGCTACAGAGGAAGGCGAAAAACCTCCAGGGCCTCTGCCAATCTACCCTGGAGGAAAATTCCTTCCCAACCCCAAATATGGCGATCAGCTAAACCCTGAGCATGTGGGCATCACCCTAACTGCATGCAGTGCTGTATTTGGGCTCACATTCAAGGGGAGTTGAGAGTAAATGTAGCATAAGACCAGGAGAAGTAGTGAGTGCCATACTTGCATGCGGGGGAGGAGGTACAGGCAGGTAAAGCATATCAGTGTACAAGTGGAGAGGAGACTTCAGAACAGTAATGGGCAATCTAGGCTAGTGAGTGGGCCGCATGAGTGGCCCTCCTTCATTTCAGTGGCCACAAGATTGTCGTAACAAAGACAGTCTCCCGGATAGGGTAGTTTTGCTAACTGCTTTTATATCTAGAATTTGTGGGGGGTGCCAATTGAACCCCCGATGGGCTGCATGTGGCCTACCACTGGTTCAGCGCATGGGGGAGAGCTGTTTGTTTTGGTGTTTGATAAACCATGCATTCTAAAATTAACTCCGCAGTGGCAGGGCCCATGCTTTATGTAGGACCAAGCAGTCAAAAACAAATGCAAAAAAAAAAAAAAAAAAAAAAAACATATCCCCCAACAAAACAAAACTGTATGGTTTCCTGTTCCATTCAGAAAAATAAAATAGGACAATTCAAAATTCTCAATTGGTTGGTAGATATTCTTAAGACAAATTTTAGCATTTTCAGTGTGTGCAAAGAGCCCAACATATACATAGCATTGAAAAATGCTGTGGGTTGGTAATTATGAAGTGCAGCAGGAGATCAGGTTTAGCTTAAGGTTTCCAAACCCACTGTGATCAAAAGGGTACCAATGAGAAAGATAAAGTATCAAGTGGCAGTGTATATGCCAGACTGTCTGAAACCTACCTTTAGTATCTTGTTTGTACAGGGATTTGTCATTGCAGAATTTTGTTACAAAAAAGACTATGTACAGGCTTTTTGACTAGCACGCAGAATATTATCAAGAAAACTAATTCTGATACAAGAGCAATCACAGAAGCATTCTTTTTTTTTTTAAAAAAAAGTGTGTGCAAGATCTATTTAACCTATCACTGTTTTATCTTAAATGCTGAATAAATTCTGAGAAAGCAGAACAAATAAATGGTTAGTTTACACACACACACACACACACACACACACACACACACACACACACACACAATCTTTTTAAATTGTATTATTTTCTAAGGGACAGTTGATCAAAATGGGGCCTCACACTTCAGACCAATTCAGTCAAGCCTGGATTCAGTCAGATCTCTTTCAGCAAGGAATTCATAGTGGGGTGCCATAGCTGAGGGAGGCTCTGCTTCCAGTGGCCAGTCATCATTATAATGTGTGTATACCTAACATGAGTTTGTCATGTCAGTGTGGTGCAGATGCCTTGCAAGGTTATGGAGGATGAGGTGGTTTCTAAAGTCCTTGTATCCCATTAAGGGCTTTTGTAGCTCAGAACCAAGATTTTGAATTCTCTTCTACAGTGAATGTTAGCAAGTGGAGTTTGCAGAGCATAGGTGTGATCTCTTCCACTGTTGCTGCTCATGAGGCTTACTGGTGTACATGTTAACAACTTCTGCCCTTGTGGAAGAGGCATTAAGACAAAGGAAGATTGAATTACAAGTGCTCTAAATTGAAGATAATTAAAGAGTGGATTATCATACCTCCATCCTTGCTTGAGAGCAAAGTACACTGTTTCCTGCGCATTCAGAGATGGAAGGTATTATTATTGTGGCAAGCTCCATGTCTGGAATGAATTCTGGATGACTATCAAGTTTGTCAACACTTTTAAAATATATCTGCAATGTGATGCCCTTGATTTTTGACAATTTTAGGGTATAGACAGATTCCTTACAGTCTTCATCCTTTCCTACTAACATCACATGTCTCTCCTGGATGGAGCCAGAGTCACATTTGTTTCTAACCTCCTCTTATTTTTTCCAAGCTACAGAACCCGTTGGTAAAGGCAAAGGCTGCATCAGTGGAAAAGGGATCATATAGATTAACACTGAGGTTGGCAAATACTGGCCCATGAGCCAGATCCAGTCTGCCAGGGTTAGCCCCTGTTAGGCCCCCAACCGGCAAATTTACCAGCCCCTAAACAGGGGGAACGCAGCTCCCATTGGCTGTGGATCACCGTTCCCAGCCAATGGTAGCTGCAACTGTCCGGATCTGCGGAGGTGCAGGTAAACATAGCAGCAGCGGCCCACCGGCCCACCTGGGGTTAACCCTAGTGATCCTCTTTCATTTTATTGCACAGCCTTCCTTATATAGGTGATGCTTGAATCTGAGCTTTGTCATGGTTTCCCTAAGTGGTCGTTGCATGTAGATGTGAAAGAAAAGGGGAGAGATTATTGAGATAAGTGGGACTCACTATTATTGTAGCCGAGATAATGAGAAGCAATGCTTATTTACCGCTCTCTTGATGGAACTAAGGGTACGTCTAGACTACATGCCTCTGTCGCCAGAGGCATGTAGATTAGGCTACCAGACATAGGAAAATGAAGCATCGATTTAAATAATCGCCGCTTCATTTAAATTTACATGGCTGCCGCGCTGAGCCGACAAACAGCTGATCAGCTGTTTGTCGGCTCAGCGCGATAGTCTGGATGTGCGGGTGTCGACATCAAAGGCATTTGTCGACCACCCAGGTATGCCTCCTGGGATGAGGTATACCTGGGTGGTCAACAAATACCTTTGATGTCGACACCCGCGCGCCCAGACTATCGCGCTGAGCCGACAAACAGCTGATCAGCTGTTTGTCGGCTCAGCGCGGCAGCCATGTACATTTAAATGAAGCGGCGATTATTTAAATCGATGCTTCATTTTCCTATGTCTGGTAGCCTAATCTACATGCCTCTGGCGACAGAGGCATGTAGTCTAGACGTACCCTAAGTAACTGCTATGTAGGTTCTGCCCAGTTTACTCAAGATATTTTATGAGTATCTTCAGCACTGTAAAATCAGTGTTAACAAAAGGTCCAGAGGTATTTTTCAGTATAAGCAGAGGTTTGTTTCCTATCCAAGGACAGGAATCGCATGTCCATCAGTGCCCCGCCTTGAATCTGATTGTGAGCGATCCAGGGTATTGGCAAGGTTGAGGCCTATATGTCTCAACCTGAACCCGGAGGAACAACCCTTTGGTTGCTCTGGTGAGACTGTTCAGCAAAAGTTAGAACAATGGCTGGGATTTTTCTGGGATGGTCAGTGGTCCACTGGGAACTGGAAGGAGTCCACAGAACTGATTTCACATAGGACACTGAAGAGCCACCAGGTACTAAAAAGTATTGGTCATCATCTCCTTGGACTAACTTTGAATCAACAACCTGAAGGTGGCACTTTGTATCCCATTCCTGAGCCATCTTAGACTGAAGCAATGCTGCAATGAAAATACCAAAAGAGAGCTGTGTTAGGGTACGTCTAGACTACCGCGTTTTGTCGACGGAAGTTTTGTCGACAGATACTGTCGACAAAACTTCCGTTGACAAAGAGCGTCCAGACACATTGAGTTCTGTCGACAAAGCAAGCTGCTTTGTCGACAGAACTCCGTAGTCTGGACGCAACGTTACAGGCAATAACACCTTCTGTCGACAGAGTTCTGTCGACAGAAGGTGTTATGTCTCGTAAAATGAGGTATACCAGCGTCGACAAAACTGCTGAGTTCTGTTGACGTTATGTCGACAGAACTCAGCGGTAGTGTAGACGCTGGTATAGTTTTGTCGACAAAAGTCCACTTTTGTCGACAAAACTAGGTAGTCTAGACACACCCTTAGACTGTTCACCTGCCCCAAACTCCTGCCTGGTGTATCTTCAGGTAACCAGGTCTACGTCTACACAGCAGTGTTATTTCGTAATTACTGACGTTTTTCCGAAATAACATAGTGTGCGTCTAAACTACAAGTCTTTATTTCAAAATAATGTTGAACTGGAGGACTTACTCTGACTCATGGTAACCCTCATTGCATGAGGAGTAACAGAAGTCGAAGGAAGAGTGTTCTTCCTTCGACTTCCTGCTGTGTAGACAGCACCAAAAGCTGAGAAATGCTATTTCGACTGAAGCTACACAATTGATGTAGCTAAAGTTGCATAGCTTAATTTGACTTTTTTCCTGCTGTGTAGACGTAGCCCTGGTGTTACCAGTGTTGGGGGTGGGGAGAATGTGAATCTTTGTAAATGAATTCACAACCTTTCTAAGCAGAAGTGAGTGAGTAGGTGGATGACTTAGGCAGCGTTTGTTAGGTAATTACATGAATACATAACTGAAGCTGTATGGATAACCCAGCTAGAACTTTAAGCTGCATGTCTCTTTTTATTCATAAGAAATATAATACTGACAGACATATTTTCCCACCTTTGTTATTATGAGAGCAAATGCCCAGCTCTGCCTCTATTTTTCACCCACCAAATACACATACAAATGTTTGTATTTATATAACTGTGCGTCCACTGTTTTGTGCAGGCTAAAGAGTATTTGTGAGCACAAATAGCTGTGTATTCAGCTCTTTGACTGCACGAGGAATGTTTGAGAGCCAAAAGTGGCAACTAATTTGAAGCCCACAATAAATGCTGAATCTGTGTGGAAGGAAAGCTGTGTGGAGTAAGATCTATTTTTGATAGTCTATATATTCTGTGTCAGAGTCACATAAGCTGTTCTTAAATACCATTGTGTGGGTTTTTTTTCTTTCACATATTTTCTTGATTGAACAAACATACTTACTGTGGCCAGGACAAAGAAAATTCTGCTCTCCATTTTAACAAATTATTCCATGTTCTTGCAATATCCTTCGTTACCAAAGGTATTGCTTACACAGAAACATAGATGTATACATATAAAATGCAATGTTCCTCTTCAAGACACAAGTGTAACCTAACAGAACTGATATTGTTTAGTGAGCTGTGCCATAATTTCCATGTTTTGGCATTAAAATGGATATCTCCTCATCTTGTTATATCCCCTTTGATCCACTGCCTCCGGCTGTGTGGTGGCACTAACAACAGAGGATGGGAACGCTATAGCTTTGCATGGCATCATTAGCTCCAAAGCATCAGGAGTATCCCCATGAGAAAAGGCAGCACTTTTGATACACCATGAAGGCATCCTGTTCCTTGTACCTTTTTGCATATCCTCTCTGTTGCTAAATGCCATGAAAAATGTTCTTTCTCCGAGAGTTCCTCACACATACATTATAATTTTTAAAATTATGTTTGCTGTCTTCATGGGTAGAGCCCTGCACAAGTAGAAAACTTGTACCCACATCTGTAGCTGCAAAATTGAGCCAGGGGTATCCTCATTGACATCTGCGGATATGAATACCCATGGCTATAAAGCAGATATCTGCAAATTTGTAGGTTCTAGGTCCGTGTTCCCTCTAAGCTGCAGTCTTACGGGGCGGAGCTGATTAATCACATGTGAAGCTGTGCTGCCATGCGATTTAGAGGGAACACTGTTCGAGATACAAAATTTGTATCCATATCTGCAAAAATGAGCTGCATCCCATGTTTGTGGATGCAGATACCTATGGATATCTGTGGATTTGCTGGGCACATTGGGTTCCTGTAGCATAGAAGGAGTAGGCTAATCAGCAATGGGAATTTTGTGATGGGAATTTTTATAAGAACACATCTTCCAACCCATTCCCATTCTTTTCCTTTTTCCTGCTTTTATACTACACCTAGCCCCTCAGTTTTTAGCACTTCATAGTTTCTCTCAGCAATGAGACTATAGCATGTCAAAAGGAAAATTTGGGTGTGTTCTTGGTGTTTTTTTCTCCCCGATGCATGTTCCGTTCAGGATGTATGTCATTGGCAATTGGTCAGGAGAAGAGATGAGAGTGCTAGTTTCCTGACTGTTTAAATAATAATTCTTGGGGAGGAGGGAAATAATAAATAAATCTTTCAAGATAGCCAATCAGTTTCATACCTACAGAATGGGAAGCGACTGTCTGGGAAGGAGTAAGGCAGAAAGGAATCTAGGGGTTATAGTGGACCACAAGTTGAATACGAGTCAGCAGTGTGATGCTGTTGCAAAGAAAGCAAACATGATTATGGGATGCATTAACAGGTGTGTTGTGAGCAAGACATGAGAAGTCATTCTTCCGCTCTTCTCTGCGCTGGTTAGGTCTCAACTGGAGTATTGTGTTAGTTCTGGGCACTGTATTTCAAGAAAGATGTGGAGAAATTGGAGAGGGTCCAGAGAAGAGCAACGAGGATGATTAAAGGTCTAGAGAACATGACCTATGAGGGAAGGCTGAATAAATTAGGTTTGTTTAGTTTAGAAAAGAGAAGATCGAGGGGGGACATGATAGCCGTTTTCAGGGATCTAAAAGGGTGTCATGAGGAGGGAGAAAATTTGTTCATCTTGGATAGAACAAGAATCAATGGGCTTAAACTGCAGCAAGGGAGGTTTAGGTTGGACATTAGGAAAAAGTTCCTAACTGTCAGGGTGGTCAAACACTGGAATAAATTGCCCAGGGAGGTTGTGGAATCTCCATCTCTGGAGATATTTAAGAGTAGGTTAGATAAATGTCTATCGGGGATGGTCTAGACAGTATTTGGTCCTGCCATGAGGGCAGGGGACTGGACTCGATGACCTCTCGAGGTCCCTTCCAGTCCTAGTATTCTATGATTCTATGAAAATATCATTTTCCTACTTCTAAGAATTGGACCTGTTCTACAACTTTCTGCTAGATTAAATAAAAGAGCAAGTAAAAGCAGAAGAATCCCTTTTAGTTCTTCCTCAAGTGCAGATCCCTATGTTTATTCCATTGTGGGTGCACATAGACCTGTGCACCTGAGCCCAGAGAAGGCTTACAAATAGTGTCTCTGGGTCTAAGCCTCCACCCTAGTTGTGCCATGCAGAGGGCATAAGGGGCAGGGTGAACAATTAACTCTCCAGTTTCCTTTTTACCTCTCTGTGGCCAGCTTTGGAATCTCTAATGTCCGGAAAGAACCCTATTCAATGTTTTCCTGTACAGGCAGTCCCCGAGTTACGCGGATCTGACTTACGTCGGATCCGCAGTTACGAACGGGGCTTTTCTCGCCCTGGAAGACGGGAGCGGCGGGACGCCCAGATGAGCCGCTGTCCCACCGCCCGCGTTCTCAGGGGCGAGAAAAGCTGCTCCCCGTCTCCCTGGTCTGCTGGTCAGACCAGGGAGACGGGGAGCAAAGCCTCGGAGGACGCCCGCAGCGGGACAGCCGCGGCGCGCCTGGGCTGTCCCTCTGCGGGCGTCCTCTGAGGCTTTGCTCCCCGTCTCCCTAGTCTGACCAGGGAGATGGGGAGCAAAGCCTCGGAGGCCGCTCGCAGCAGGATAGCCGTGTCGCGCCTGGGCTGTCCCGCTGCGGGCGTCCTCTGCGGCTTTGCTCCGCGTCTCCCTGGTCTGCTGGGGGGGGGGGGGGGGCGCAGCTAGTGCCCCCTCTTTCCCCCCCGCAGACCAGGCTTTTCTGCCCACGATGCCTGGGGCAGAGCAGCTGGGGTGCTACCGGGTTGGGCCCGCAGCGCCGCTCCCTCAGCGCTACTGGACCAACCCGGCAGCACCCCAGCTGCTCTGCCCCAGGCGTCCTGATTCAGCCGCTGCTGGTCAGTTTCAGCAGCGGCTGAATCAGGACACCTGGGGCAGAGCAGCTGGGGTGCTGCTGGGTTGCTCCAGTAGCGCCGAGGAGCGGCGCTACTGGAGCAACCCAGCAGCACCCCAGCTGCTCTGCCCCAGGTGTCCCCAAGTCAGCCGCTGCTGAAACTGACCAGCGGCTGACTACAGTAAGCCCGAGGCAGAGTTGCTCTGCCCCCGGCTTCCTGGAATCAGCCGCTAATCAGTTTCAGCAGCAGCTGACTTGGGGGATGCCTGGGGTTCTTAAGTTGAATCTGTATGTAAGTCAGAACTGGCATCCAGATTCAGCCGCTGTTGAAACTGATCAGTTACATACAGATTCAACTTAAGAACAAACCTACAGTCCCTATCTTGTATGTAACCCGGAGACTGCCTGTAGATATTTGAAGTTTAATATATAGTTAGTGAAGTAGTTGTAGAAGTTGAGCATTTGAAAACAACAAGGAGTTTGGGGAAACCTTAAAGATAACAATTTTATTATGGCATAAGCTTTGGTGAGCTGCAGCTCACCTCATCAGATGCATGAAACAAAAGACAAAGGAAACAGATCTTGATCTTCCATCCATATTTTTGCCAAGCACTATGGTATCTTACCAACTTCCCTAGGTGATGCAATGTTTGGTGATACAATCCTCCAAACAGTGTTGGTGCTCCCTCCTCAGCACCCGCTTCCTTGGGAGTCCTCTAGAGTGGAGCACCCTTAGTTTCCTGTATGGTAACTTTAATTCTTTGAGATGTTTGGTGGAGTTGCACCAAGAGCTACTCCATGCAGGCATGCATGTGACGTGCTGCTCTGCAGTCTCCAGCTGAGAGCTCTTGGGCCTGTGCTCATCCTACAGCAGAGCACCCCTAGGGACAAAACATGTCAAAGAACTCAAGTTAGTGTAGCCTTCTGCATGGCTACACTAGCATCAATAATAGCATCCCTGGGGAAAAAAAACATGGTTCACAGCTCTCAATATTGTGGCAGGGCAATGCCCTGTACTGGCCCTTTGAGGGGCTGAGACCTGGAGTCAGGAGGAAAACCAGCTGAGGCAGCTAACAAGGGCCCAGCTGGAGACTATAAGAGCAGCTCCTGGGAGCAGGAGGGAGACCTACCTACCTGTCTGCCTGCAATGAGAGAGGCTTCAGCCTAGCAAACCCAGGCTCCCTGGCCTGAGGCCCTAGGGGCTGCAAGGAGGCAGTCATGGAGGGCAGGGCTCGCATGAAGGCAGCCCTAAAAGGCCAGGCTGCAAGGAGGCAGCCGCAGTTTGCAAGGAGGCAGCTGCGGTAGGCGGAGGGAGTTTGAGCCAGGGAAGCCCCAGGCCATAAGTCCGCAAGGCAGGGTTGCAGGAGGCTGTGACGTAATGGGGGTACCTGGCTGGTTTCTTTGCTGCTGGCTCTGGGGTAACCCCCACTGGCTGCCGTGGGTACCATGACCCAGCAAAACAGGATGAGTCACTATGCGAACCAGTATGGCCAGACACCCCCCAGGGAGAGGAACAAAGGAAGGTGGAATGCTGCCCTGGCTGGGGGGCAGGGCTGGAGGAGAGTTAGTGAGAGTGGCTGACTGGGAGCATGGAGGAGACAGCCTAGGGAAAGGGGCTGGAGTTTAGGGGCCCAGTCTCCCCCCATCTCAAGGGGGCCTGAGGCATCCTAGCCCAGCTCTGTGACCAGATTACATCTGTGCTGTGCTGTATCCTGGAGAGGGAATAAAGTTCCTCTATTCCACTGGCTGGTGCAGTCTGTTTGTGCCATTTCGGGGCTGCAGGAGACGGGGGACCCCCAACGCGCCGTCACAGAGGCAACCGGGCAGGCAGAGTGAGAGAAGAACTGAGGGTCCTAGGGAGGACCTGGAGGAGGAGCAGAGGAAGAACAATGACCCCCCCCCCCACCGAAAGGGGGCGTAGACCAAGATCGGAGGGGTCACTGCCGGAGGGCAGTGTCCTGAAGAGTAACACCTCACCCCAAGGGGGCGCGTCGGCGTTAGAGCCGCCAGTTCCTTCCCCAAAGCCACCCTGAGGGAAGAGACGTGTGGAAAGTGAGTCCAACCCATTACAGTATAAAAGATGAATACTTTTTTTTTGCCCTTCCATCAGAAGAGTCCTCAGATTTGTGGAGAGTCTCAAAAATTGTCAGTACAGGGTACTTCCGTTCAGTCTAGCCACTGCTCTCAGGAGTCTTCCCAAAAGTGTTTTCTGAAGTAACAGCATAACTCAGACAGGGTGTACCTCTTTTTGTATGGAGGCAATTGGCTTAATAGAGACAAGACACATCCGGAATTCACAGGATCAACCTCCTCACTACTTCATCTTCTAGCATCCCTGAGAATCTCTATGAACATGCCCCAGAGTGTAGATTTCATAGGAGTGACTTTACAGTCACTCAGAGAAAGGACTTATCTCCCCATGGACTGATTCCAAGTCACGAGTAACCTGAAAAATCAGATTATATATCACCTTCGGATGTAGGTCTGGATTTGCCCTACTGTCCAGGTCCCGTGGCAGCATGTGGTTTATGCAGTGCTGTTCAATAACCTCCACCTCCATTGCTTGCAGGCTTGGTTTGGAGCTGTAGACATAACAGCATGAACGCTGTAGTAACAGTCCTCATCAAGGGGAGGGTCCCTTTGACTCAGTAAAAAGATCCTGCACAAGTGCATGGGGTCATTCTTTTCCTGCCTGCCACACATGGCAGGACAGTTATTCCAGATGCCTCCTTGCTAGGTTGAGGGGCCACAAGGATGGTGAGAAAGCACAAGGCAGTTGGATGTCCCTCAGAAAGTCAAAGTAGTCTGAGATGCATACCCAGCATTCCTATCATTTAACCATTCTCCCCATGTTTGCATAGCATCAGACAATATAAGTATATTCTAGTAAATAAACAGGGAGGGGTGAGATCGATTGAATAGAAGTGGTCAGGTTATGGAACTGGGGTATCAAGAACTTGATAGCCCTAGCACGCCTCCACAGAATCCAGAGTTCACTGGCAGACAGCCTCTGCAGTTGCTTAAGTACCGACCATGAGTGGTAGATACACAGCTCAGTGGGATCTTAGCTGGAATCCGTTCACCACCCAAACAGGAAGTACAGTACATATTATTCCAGGGTAGTGCAGGACTAGTTCTCCAGAGATGATACTCTCCTACTCCTGGGGACACACCATTTTAATGACACCTTTACTGCTATCCCACTGCTTTCTTGAGGGTTATGAAAGATTTGACTAGACGGAGGATAAGCCATTCTCCTTGTGCCCAAACGTCCCAGGTCTCCTGCGTATGTTGTCTCGGCCAACCATCAACATTTATCCCTCCCTGATCATCTGACCTTTTAGTTTTTTGATTGAGTCATCCCAACCTGGAAGTTCTTTACTTCCCAGTTTGGTGCTTGGGTAGGCATGAAATTGAAAATGGTCTTTATTCTGAAACCCTGCAAGCTGTTGCAAAAAGGACTGCACCAGAAAATGTTATCTACCTAAATGGTAACATCTCTCTTCCCCTCCTCCTCCCTCCCTCTGAGTTAAGCACCACTGTATGTCTCCCAAGCCATGGGATGTTTCTGATATTTCCATTACCTTCTCACCCTCAGGCTGAGGCCTTTCTTTTAACTCGACATGAAGTTCACCTGCTGGCATTTGGTTTGTCACCTTTCAGCAGGTGCCTACTCTATCATACTGCCCCCAGGCTCTTCAAGGGCTTCCTTAGAGTTTTCCCACCCGTAATAAGACCACCCCTTCAACAACTTCTTCATTGTACTCTGGACACCGACCAAGCCATTTCTGAACTCTTCATTATCTCCTTGATGTATCATCTATCTATGAAGGTCGTCTTCCTCATTGTCATCATCTGTGGCAGATGGTTAGAAGAACTGAGTGCCCTGATGCCAGACTCTCTTCCTTATGCAGGCTCACTCTACAGGAGCACAAGCAGCCTCAATTGCATTACTTCAAGAGGTACCTTTGCTTGATATTTGCAAGGCAGCAATGTGGAGACCCACCCAC
The DNA here is from genome assembly GCF_049634645.1 of Pelodiscus sinensis. Taxonomy (NCBI): domain Eukaryota; kingdom Metazoa; phylum Chordata; order Testudines; family Trionychidae; genus Pelodiscus; species Pelodiscus sinensis. The sequence goes on along the minus strand of NC_134721.1, from coordinate 9,802,844 downwards.
ACGTTTAGGAAACATAGACTCATAGAATACTAGAACTGGAAGGGACTTTGAGAAGTCATCCAGTCTAGTTCCCTGCACTCACGGCAGGAACAAGCACCATCTAGATCATCCCTGACAGATGTCTGTTTAACCTTCTTTTAAATATCTCCAATGATGGAGAATCCACAACCTCCCTAGGCAATTTATTTTGGTGCTTAACCATCCTGACAGGAAGTTTTTCCTAACATTCAACCTAAACTTCCCATGCTGCAATGTAAGCCCATTACACTTGGTCCCTGACTCCTCCACTGATGGGATAGTGGCTCTTCAAGCAGCCATACTACCTGCCACTTCTCCTCCTCCTCCCTGAGTACTGCTTGTCAGTCACCCACAGTGGAATGTAGGTAGGAAGTAGAGTTTAAAGGAGAAAGTGAAGTTATTTCATAACTGGAGTACTTTGAAGTGTGTGGTCCCTGACTGTATTCCACTACCCACCCTTCTTCACCCTCTTTTTCAGACCATTTCACAGTAGTAGTAAGTGGAGGAACTTGAGAAGCATTGGTTTGCACCTCCCTCTTTTGTATTCTTTGCAAAGAGCACAAGGCAGACAAGGGCACACTCGTGGGCCAAATACACCACGTGCAAGAATTTTCCATTCTCAGACACGTGGCATTCTCATTCCACAATGGAATACCGATAGTGACGACACCGCTTGAAGAACTACAGCTATGCAGGGTCCAAACCTTCTTTCTGTTTATTTTTCAATTTATTTTTAAAATAAATGACTTGTCCTTTAAAAAAAATAGTATGATTTGTGTACGATCAGGTTTTACATGCATACTATTTAAATCCAGTGACCCATTTATGTTCATATTAATAGATGTCCAGTGTGCTACCTTTTCATGGAAGAGAATGTTGAATGCATTTTTCTGGGGGGAGAGAGGGGGAAGAGGAGGAAAAAATTGTAGAAAGTATGGAAACCCTTACTGGCTTACTAGCTGAATTATACAATTGAATTCATTCAACATGCTTGGTATATCTTGTTCTTTCAGTATTGCCACTCTGTTCATCACCCCTTTTTAGTGCTTTAGGCATATGGCATGCAGTACATCCAGAGAAGTGTCAACAACGTGGCATATGCTGTTCATACTGATCTAGATACACCACTGAAAATAATGGGCTCAACTTTAAAAGGCATTGTGCTAAGAATAGAGAATGCAGCGATATGTAAATAGTTAATCAGCCATTATTTTCTTGTTTGAAGACTGCAAGTTCTAGATTTTAATTACTTTTATTATTTAGTTTGGGGTTTATTTTTACCAATACAAATTAAGAATGTGATCTTGTGATCATATTAATGCAGGTGGATACCTGCACTAGGGCAAAGCCCAACTAGCGTTAATAAGCGGGGGGTGTGTGTGTGTGTGTGTGTGTGTGTGTGTGTGTGTGTGTGTGTGTGTGTGTGATGAAACAGGATGGGAACAGCACATGGTCGGCTTTCCCCACACTGTCCCACCCATTTGCTTCAACCCTAACTTGGGGAGACCAATTTTTTTAAAGGTAATTCCGTCATTCCATCTTTGGTCTTTTTCTGGGTACTGCCAGCAAGATCTGTTGATTGAGGGGTGGCATTAGTGATATGAAAAATGGATCCCAGACCACTCAAGGCATTTTGTGTAGGCCAACAAGAAGCCATTATAAGGTCATAGTCACATTAGCTCACTGCTGACGTGTCCCAGTGCTGCAAATGGACACAACGCAGGCAGATTGTTATGACCACATGAAGATCCTTCAGTGTCAATGGGACTCAGTGGACCAAAAGGATCCCTCTAAGGACCAGAGGCCTGGATTCATAGTGGTGCCAAAGGTGGAAGGCTCTGTATCCTGTTCCCAATTCCTGGAGCTGTCCAGTTCCACACTCCTTGATGCACCCTTCATTCTCTCCTCCCTCCCTTTCTTCCCCCTCCTCCCCAGAGTGCCAATTATTTTAAAATTAGGAACATTTTAAATAAATGTCTATTAGGGGCCTGTGCCCCTGTTCGCTATACTTGCCAAGCGTCTCTCCCCCTCCCCCAATCTGTCCACCACAGCCATATCGGGGCCTCCCTTGTCACCTGTGCCACAGCAGGAGGGGGAGGGGGGCTGCCACCAGCCCTTTCTGTGGCCAGATGGGGGCTGGACCACAAGCGGGGCCAAGGTCAGGACACTGTGGCCAGATGGAGGCTGGGCCCCAATTGGGCAGGGTGTCTGGCTGGGGAGGGTACAGGAGCAGGGTGGGGTCTGGGTGTCTGGCCGGGGGGGGAGGAGGAAGGGTGTCTGGCCGGGGAGAGGGTGTTCCTCCAAGAGGGAGGGGGCAGGAGCAGGCTGGGGGCAGGGTGTCTGTCCAGGGGGAGAGGGCAGGAGCAGGTTGGGGGTGCGTGAGGCACTGGGAGTGCAGGATCTGAGCATGAGGGGCTGGGGAGGGTACTTACTACTTTTCATACTGTGTGCTGCTTCTAGGCACCGGAGGCTTTCGACATCCCTCTAGTGGGGAAGCTGTCTCTACCTGCTTCCGGTCACTCTGCGTTGCCCCAGCCTCCTCAGGGTCAGAAGGGGAAGCAGTGGCCATGGCTCAGGGTTCCCCCCCGGTCCTTCCTCGGGAGCTGCCCTGGGCTCCCCTGTAGTAGGGCCAGGGGACAGCAGTGGCAGCCGCCTCCGGCCCTGCTTCTACTCCCGGGTCCTGGGCTCTAATGCTAACTGTAGCTGCCTGCCTTGGGCCAAGCACTTGGGCCACTGCCTGCCTGGCTCTTCAGCCTTGGGCACTTCTCCTCCCTCCCCCCCCAAGATTACAGCACCGGCTTCCTTGGTGGGAGGATAAAGCCCCAAGGCTCCACACCAGATCCAGCTTGGGGGGAAGCGCGCTGCTCCCCTTCCCACAGCAGTGTGTATGTGCTTCACTGCAAGTTGGATCTGGCGCATTATGATGTCACTCTGTCTTCGCACAGGAAAATTAGAGAGAGAGAGAGAGAGCTGTGCCCGAGAACTTTGCAAGTACGTTTCACCTTTCAAGTAAACGATTTGTGCTATATTCTGGGTCTTGTTAGCTGTTAGTTTTGTTGAGTAAGACTGGCTCTGAAGTGCAGAGAAGCAGTGAGTGGAGAAAGACATAGCATTCCTTTCCAGGAAAGAATAAAACTTCTGTTATCTGGTTTTAGCCATTCATGATATTCATGGCACTATGCAGCTCACAACATGGGCAAACCAGCATAATAAAATATTTGGTTTTAATCTGTCTTGAATACTCAATATTTTGTGTATGTTTATGAAGGTTAATCATTAATAGCACATGTTGTTAATAAGTAGACGTCTTGAGCCAGCTTCTGAGACCTGTTAGTTAGTGCATGAATTTTCTAATTGATGACAATACTTGTAACATGCCTAATTATGAAGTCGTGTTCAAATCAAACTTTGAATAGCTGAAGAATTCCCCTCTCCCCTTATGTCAGTGGCAGACATATATCATTCCAGTGCTTTTCCTTTCTGATTTTTGTCCATAAATATTCATTGGGTCGTCTTTTCTGAAACATTTATTTGTACTGAATTTCACCGCAGAAGTTTGGGTGCATGCCTTTTTTCAGTTTTACAAAATCAACACAAACTGCTGAAATGGTGACAGCCTCTCAAGTTGTTGCACCACTTTGTCGTACTCCAGGTGAAGTACGTGAAAGTGATTATAGGTAATAAATATCTTTTTTTTAACTTATTGCAGAGGCAGTTTTTTTCCCCTGTTAATGATGGTAATTTGACTTGGTTGAAGGATTGCAGTTCTTAAGAATTAATGCCGCAATCCAATTCAAAGATTTAAAGAGATCTAAGATTTTTCACAGGTCGTGTGCTAGTGAATGTGCTCCTATCACATAGCAGCTAATGGACTTGAACAACAGTCTGTCATTTGCTGTTACCTCAGTGTATAGCAGCTTTGCCCTTGATAACAAGTATACTTTCCTAGCAGAGCAGGTTATTTAGTACTGTGGTATATTTGTAACACTTTTAAGAGATAGTATCCTATTTCTAACAGCCGTTATGACTGTATAAAGTGAGGTTACCTTTCTGACTTTCTTAATTACGAGTTTGAATCCTAATATGCTGTAAACTAAGGTGTTTTGTACTCTAGTAGCTGCCTTCTAATTCTTTCTTCTTTTTTTTTCAAATATGGCTTAATATATACATTTCATTTTCACTATAGGTACACACAGGTTAATTACCTAAATACAAAAGTAACATGCCTTCCTCCCCGTAAGTTCCCATTATTTTTAGGGGGGCATTGTTACCTTTTAACAGTGTTTAGTAATGGCTTATTTGTAAATGATGTTAGAAATGCTCTAATTTCTTGATCCTATTATGTCCCTGGGTATTAAAAATCCTATTTTAAGGTAATTAGAAGGATTCTCTTCCATTTAAATGTGTGTTCTCCAGACAGTGTCACTCTATACTTTGCACATAAGAACCTTTGTTCTTTAATTAGAAAAAAGACTAGAGCTCATTAATTGTGGATACCAAGTGATGCCTGCTCAAATGGGTGAAGCAATAATACAGTTGAAATAAAGATTGAGCCTACCTTGAAAAATTCTTATATTTAGTATTGATAAGTGATACATACTCTTGATTAGGGTACAAATTCCAGTGAATCATATTAAGACTTGTATTGAAAGCTCTCTCTTTAGGAGATGGAATCCCAGTCAGATACAATAAATAAGGCATGAATTGTACTGGTACAGTGTCTGCCATTCTAAAAAGTCAGCATTTGTGAACAGTCGTCACACAACGATATCTGAGATACCATGATTTTCCCCTGTACTTAGCAAAAGGAAATAATTGTGATAACTGTGTGATAACTGAATGGTTTTGATCATGACCTTATGGAGTCAGATTGCGATGAAAATAATATTTTAATTGCTTGCTTGCAAACAGGATGTCTTGTAAATGTTTTAATACTTTATACAAGTTTATTTTGGAGTATGAAGACATGTGTACTGTGTCCTTTAGCTTTTTAACATCTCACTTGCATCCCCTAGGGAAGAAAACGCAAGAACTTTGAAAGCTAAAATACAGTGCTGTTTACAGAAAGATACATAGGTATATGATGGCCGTAGACCTGGGTACTGGTGGTCCTTCCAAATATTCAGCAGGTATTGCTTAAATTTCAGGCTTCTATAGATTTGGAGTGAACTTCTAGTTTTATTCGTAAGAGCAATTCTGAAAGAGAGCAGAAGCTTATGGGAGCTGATCATTTGGATTTTTTTCACATCAGGGGCCAAGTACTTGTATTTCTCTTGCTTCACGCATATAATATTACCCTTTCACTCAAATAGGGATCATATAAATTAGAGATGTAACAGGCTGATTAGATCATGTATCCTTTCACTCTGCCATTTGCAGAAGTAGCAGTGTGACATCAATGTCTTCTTAGATGATGAGCTTTCGTGGGCCAGACCCACTTTCTCATCATCTAATAAACCATCTTGTTAGTCTTTAAAGTGCTACATTGTCCTGCATTTTGCTTCAACTACCCCAGACTAACACGGCTACATTTCTATCACTATCAATGTCTTCTGCATCCATACAGTCACAGTAGATGCTGCCATCCTACCACATGTCTATGGGACAGAACTTGTACCATGGTTTACAGCACAGTTGAAGCCAGGTGCCCAGGTGCTGCCAAATTTTATGCTTTAATATTTGCATACATTTAACATTCTGATTTTTGCAAGTATTCCTGAGAAGTTTCAAAAGATGAATCAAGCAGTGTGGGAAATAACTTGAAAAGTAATCAGCTATTAGAAGGGTGAACAATTCTTTTGAGGAACGTCTGGTGGACCCTGTTCAGTTTCATCTTTTATCTCCTGCTGGCCTTTTCAGCTCCTCAGCTCAGACTTTTCCTTAAGCATCTGCCTTTTTCTCCTACCTTCCCACCCCATTTCTATCCCCTCCACCTTCTTCTCACTTTGGGCACTAAATAAGGATACAATTTTCTAATGCTAATGGAAATTCTTATTCACAAAACAGAGTGTTTCAAAAGTGAAGAATAGGAGATCTGCCATGTAGAAGTATGGGTTTGTCTTCTGTTTTAATAACGTTATGAATCAGAAGTGGTGACTTGTGCTGGGGGAAGGACTCTTCACTCGAATGTACTGCTTTCTAGCCTGGTCTGGCTGGAAAATGTGTTTTTTTTTTTTTTGGTTTTTTTTTGTAACTGTCTATGTTGTACAGCTCTCCGTGAGAAAGAAAAATAGTTTTTTAAAATGTAAAAAAACCTGTTCTTCAATTGGCTATGCAAAAATCTTATTACTATATTTATTCCAAACCTGCACACATAATGTTCAGTCAAGGAGAAAACAGCAAAAAACAGTTGTTGATGGACTTAGCAGAGAACTGGATTAAATAAGCATTAGTCTACTGAAGCTGATTACAGGAATATGAAAATGCAGTATCTTAATGGTACATATTTTCATGTGGCAGCTCAGTTGCCTTTCATTTTGCAGCTAATATGTCTATTCTTATGAGTCATTTACTTCTTTAATTACCTTTTGCAGGCAAGGCACCATGGTATATTAATGTGAATGATTTTTACTGCCAGTTTATCATACAATGCCCCAGAAGTTGAAAGGCGTAATTGACTTGGAAGAGCAGCTCATGAAGGAAACAATATTTAGTTGACAGTTTTCCTTGTACTCTCTGTTGACGTTTATGAGTTTACACTATGCTAAAGGAGTAATAAACACAATTTTCTTTCAATAACAGGAAAGAGTAGCTTCTAAACTACATTTGTGAAAAACAGATTTGTTCATTTCTTGAATAATATAAAATAATGTGTTTCCAGTGTGAAGACACACACAAAATTGTCAATTGAATTAAACTTCAGAAGGTGCATTTATAACTAACCTGAGAGTATTAGAAGATATTAGTATGTATATGAATCAGATCAATCTAATGAATATTTAAATTATATACTGATTTGGAGAAATCCTTTTCAAATCTGGAGTGTTAGTTATTTGGTGGCCTCTTCAATGGGAAAGTTCGAAGACAGTGTGCAAGTCTGTTTGCATAGGAGGGAAAATGCTAGTCTAAGAGCTCTTGCTAATGAAATCCTAATTCACAGTTTACTTGGGTAACTTCCCTTAACTTTCCCCAGATTATAAGCTTGTGAAAAATTGAAAACACAGGATTGCAATCTGTCAAAGTCTGAGTTGCTTCTGGAATGATACCTTTATTGAATTGACCTTGTCAAATAGCAAATTCTCTTTTAATACTTCCAAGGGATCATACAAAAAGTCTGATTAATCATGTCATCCACTTTAATTAATTTAAAGGCACACTTAGGGCTAGCTTTAAGCTTCCACATTTCCAGTCTTCGTATATTGATGCAAACTCTTCTCTCCTTGGCTTGGAGAGAGTTAAACTTTTCACAGTTTTTTGTGATTGTTTGCAGTTCAGCCCTGTGCAACATAATGAAAGTTTTCGAGCCATCTGTTGTTAAGCTGGCGGTGAGCAAGGCCAGTATATCCAAACAAAGTGCTGGCCTGCTGTAAACTGAACCTGTCAGTTTAGCATAGCTTTGTTGACCTCACCAATGTGCAGGGCAGCCTGTGGTACCAGGCGCTGGCTGTGTATATAGCTTAGAAGGGAACTACTTGGGGGAGGGGGGGAGGGACACCATGTTTACTTTTTCCACTTAGTGTTCCTCCCACAGGCTTGAACTAGTTTATACTAAATCTTTAAATTGACATTGTGTTTCTTCCCAATTCTGAACCTTTTTTGGTTACCAAAAAGGAGGAAAAAAAATCCCCCATTGCTGGCATTTTGAACTTTTCAAAAAAAGACTTCAGAGACGGAAAGATGTGCGTGTCTCTGACAGATACGGCCACAATATCATAGCTTGCTTTCTAGGCTGCTATGGTCACCTTTGCTGTGCATTGTTTAAGACCAGTTACTCATTTGTTTCAGCGTTTTGGGACAAGGTGGAGCATAGTAAGTAAGCAATGAGTGCTCTTGTGTGTTTTGTCTTAACACGAAACGGACATTTCATCCAACAATGTCTGGAACTGGCCTCCTTTCCATTTTTTTCAGTTTTGTTGTGGTGGGTTTGTTTCCACTATCTGATATTTCAGATTCTAAGACTTGTCTGACCAAAATCCCAAGGATCAAAGCTGGAAATGGCTGGAACATTCATGCTTTTTTTTTTCTTTCATTTAATATGTCAAGCTTGCCTGATTTTTGCATTTCACCCTCTTTCTCAGTGTACTTGTATCTTTCCTAGTCTCCTTGTTCCTCAAATTTTCTTCCCCTTTTTTTCTTCCTGAGTGAATGTTTATATATATAGTTTTTGTCTAGGAGACAGTATATGACATTTTACCATACATTTTAATCCATGGTAAACAATTTGTGACTGTTTAAAGGGTTGGCAACAAATCTCACTGTGACTGAGACAGGAAAATAAGTGTTCCCTATTTCTAATGTTTGCTTTTTGGACTCCACCTCCAGTAAATACCTTTGTGCTTTGACCTCTGCCAGAAGTCTACTTTATTTTCTATACTTCTGGCATACTTATTGTTTGTGTTTTGGCCTCTTTCAAGTACATTTTAGTGACCCAACAACAGCTTTGGAAAGCAGTCTTGTTTTCTGTGACCCAAATGCTGCAGTACTTCATAAGTAAACGTTTTTCTTGCATTAAGACCTACATAATTTTGGCTTTGTTGTGTATACAAAACATCTCTCTTGTGCAGTTATATAGTCCACCCTATTACATCCATTATTAAATATATTGCAGCCAGTCAGTAACTTCAAATGGTATATATCATATGTAGGGGAAGCTCCTCAGTATTTCACTGAAAGTAAAGGAAGAACAAATAAAAGTCATTAAAATCAGTTTTTTATCTTTATTTTTAAACATACAAGAGAGTTGAATTCCACAGTAAAGGGTATAATATACACTGGCCCAGTCTCCCAATAAATGATGTTTCAGGTTACATTCTGTGTCATATGTTTTAGATGCAAGAAGTCTATCAGTGGTGAAAAACATTCAGTTTAAAATTCAAATAACTGCACTTACTAGGAAATCCCATACAACCCTAATCTGTTTGTAAGGTGACTGACACAAAGTGCTTTTTGTTTTAAGGTAAAAGAAAATATAGCCGGGATAGGGTTTCTGGTATAAATGTCAGGTGTAATGCAATGTGTGTTCACTAAAGAAGTTGAGGAGATAACCTTGGCATTTAGGGCATTGCCTTTTACAAAATGAAATTGTATTTTGTTTTTAAAAAGTAGGACTACATTAAGAGGTCACCTATTAGCTGTGTTTTTGCTGGCTGTCTGAAACTCAGCTCTACTGTCTATTAAACTCAAACCACTATGTAAACATTCCTGTGTTGTTCCTGGTCTCTACAATGGCCAAGGGGATCAGGTTTCACCTGCCTGCACATCTTCAAGCAATTAGAGCAATTAGCTTGAAGCCATTTCACATTCAAGGTCTGCTGTGACATTCAAGTCCAGAAGAAATCTGGAGGGAGGGGGGGAAACTTCAGAATATAGAATGGACACTTTTCAAAACACATGAATAAATAATTCACTTGTTTTTTGTATTTACAGCCACTGAAGCATGCCGTTGTAGGGCTTCTGAACAGTTATGCAAAGTTGTTGTTACCAAAAAAGCATTTTAACTTGATAATGAAGTCCTGCCTATGTATTGGTGTGGGTAGGGGGGAGGAATATCAACTTAACTTCCAAAGATAATTTATGTGATATGATGTTGTCCTGGTAATATTTATTGACCTCACTCGCATGTAGAACACCTTTTTTTATTATTATTATTTACGTGGGGATTTATATTTGATGGTAATATTGTCAAACTGCACTCATTCAGGTAAATGTATCAGTTACATTGACATTCAGCACTGAGTTTAGTGATTCTAGCAGTAAGTCTTCAAAGCTGCTATTTTTTAAAAGGTTGGAGCAGATTAGTGGTGACCTTAAAAGATTAAACTAGTACAGTTTAAAGATAAATAATCAGCCTTTAGCACATTAGATAGCTACATAAGCATGACAGAAGGTGACTTTCTTCCAACAGTTCTAGAATCCAGGAAGCATTTTTACATTTGTAACTTGGCTACACAGGCAGCGCTTCACAGAAAGCAAGACATAAACTGATTACAACACTTCAAATTGGTTAATGCAGTTTTAAATCCACAGTTTTCCTGTTGGTTTATTATGCAGAAGAAGGTAATTTTAAAAGCTATGCCCATTGCAAAAGAAGATCTTTCTTTTCTGTCCCAGAGGGTGTTCTTAATCAGAACTAACCGCAGGCTAAATTATAATGTGGAATTCTGCTGCCCTTTAACCTACTGCCTGCTCATTTGGTGTTTGCTAACAAGCAGCTCTCAGTACAAAATTGTTTGAGAATTACTTTTTTCCTTATATTTGCTGACTTCAATTAAAAGAAGCAGCTTATTGGAGGTGGGGAAGTTAAAATATATAGATTTCCTGGGAAAGTTTTAGCAATAGTTTTCTTACAAGTCATCCCCATTACTTAGCTATAGACTAAGTGGTGCACACAGTTCAATTTCAATAAAAATTCTATCATGAGCTAATATTTCTGTAGTGATGGGGAGGAAGAGAGTTTAATGCCAGGCTAGTAACTAGCCACTTCTAGAATGTTCAGACATGTGCATCCTAAAAGAATGGAAGAGCAAGATTACTCATCCCTTGAAGATTTGATTTCCATCAGTACATCTCTAATTCTACCTGTTACATTATATAGGGGCAAGCATGGATAACTAGACCATATTATAAACTGATATTTTGAATGAGGAAGTAAAGGCGGCATGGTGGACTTTTTATTTTATGTTCAGAAATATTTACTTAAAATGCACATTTGGCAAATTAATTGGCAAACATAAGGTGAGAATTAGTGAGTTATTAAAAGACTCATTGCACAATGCCCATTTTCTCCTTAAGTTTACATACTGTAGCGGAAACATTGTGGTACTTAACTTAGAAAGGAGATGATGCCTCTGTAAAGCAGATCTTTCCATTTTTTTCCTAGCCTCGTCTTCTGTTTCTATGATCTGCCTTTTGAACTGTTTTTGTGGCTGATCAGTTCCACCTAATATGTCTCTTGATTTCTGCTATTGTAATACTCAGACGACATGCTGTTCTCTTCATTTTTATAAGCTTTAGATGCTCCTGCCTGTCATACTCTGGCGGTTTATCTTCAGCGTCTGGATTTGCTTTCAGACTTGCATGTCTATCAAGCTGCTGTTGCTTTGAATGTGAGATCAAAAGAAGATGAATTCCAGTAAAAAATTTCCTTGTATGAAGAAAAGATTGGGGCCTATGTAAACATCCCACTGACAGCTCCCAATGAGTTATTTTAGCAGAGCATTAGCACCCAGAATGACAGACAGTCCAAGACTACATGCTAAATAACAAATCAGTCCCTTCAACGCAGCTCATTGCCACAACAGCAATACATTTTCTAAAGGAATCCTGTTCCATCTTTTTTTTTTTTTTTTTTTTTATTGAATATGGCTGTTCGACTGTTCATCTCTTTACAAGCTGCCTGAGAGTGCCAGCCCTAGTTTACTTTTCTTGACAATATCTGTATCATGTCACCAGCATGACAGAAGACAGGACTTTGATAATTGGGGTGAGAGACAGTCAGTGAGTCATCCTGAGTTAAATAGGTAGTTTGTTTTAGTGAATGAAAGGCAAAGGTACAGAAGAAAAAGCATCTGCTAGAATACCGAATGCATATTCCTAAGATGTTAGAGCCCAAGAGCTGCGGCAGGGGTGGTGTTTGTTGTTGGTTTTTAACATATGAAGCAGTTTGAAAAATAGCTATGAAGTCTGACCAACCCTAAAAGACAATTTTAGACACAAAATTCGGCACTGCAGAAAGTAGCAGTCTAGCAAACTATACCTAGATATGAATTTGCCTCTGCTGAATTCAGATGAACTGAATTTTTGCTGCTGTTTGGTTTAGTTCGGGGCAGACTTCATTCTGTATGTTTCTGTGTATAGACAGGGTGCTTTTCATAATGCAGAATTAATAGATTTTTTTTGTGATTGTTAAATACAACTTTGAAATTACCTGCAAGCTCCTGCTGATCTTTCAACTTTGCAAGTGAAGAATTACTTAAGGAATTCTTGTGGTTTCTTTGTCATTTAATAAAAGCAGACGTTGCTACTGTGGAGGCAAACCTCCCGTTGTTGCCTACAAAGGGCAGTGCTCCAGTGTGTTTTCCCTTCAGTGTGCGCTTCGGCTGCACAGCACTTCCTGTTTATTCAAACATCTTTTTACCATTCTTCAACCCCCGCTTCACAGAAACAGCCAGAACACATCTACAGCAAGAAGACGGAAATCTAAAGACAGACAGTAAGAGCTTACTCTGTTAAACTCTTCATTTTCTCTGTAAGTGTTCAGAGAAAAGAAACATGTAGCTGGGGTTGAACTTTTAACTTGCGATCTTCCTCTGTGGAGGCATTCTTGCAGTGTAAGAAAATTTCTTAGCCTAGGTTTTTAGAGCAAAATAAGATGATTCAGTTTGTTTACTGCCTTGTTGGCCACCATCGGGAATTTTTTTTAACAGATTTTTTAAGGAAATCTGGCTAGTTTTAACTCCTGGTTTGGTGCACTGTCGCTTTGAAATGTATCTCTGGAGCATATGCAGTTGTGTGGTCACTAGCCTTATGTGGACTGACTTTAGCCTAAAATCGATGTATGCTCTTTATGTTTTGCGTGTTTTCCTAACATCTTCACAAGTAAAAGAAAGTAAAGACGGCAATGTTTGTACTCAGAAAGCGAGAGGCTTAGAGTCTGTGTCTGCAGAAATGTGTCTTTGTGTCATCCCCCAAATCGTTTGCTCTGTCACCATTTGTGAACCAGTCTTGCTAATATTTGTACCAATTTCATGCTAATAAAAATCGGGCTGCTGAAACAAGCATGGCTATTATCTCATTCATATGACTGTTGTTTAGACTGGTGATACTTCAAAAAGAAAAGGGAAGCCATGCTCACTTTTGGTGACGGTTGTTAACTTTCATGTTAGGGGCTTTTTTCTCCAGAGCTTCAGTGTTAATGATGAGGGTATCTGTGCATCTCAGCACTTTTTCAAAGGTAGCATTGATTCTCTTGTGTAATCTGTGTTTATAACATGTATGTGTATCCTTTTTGTTCAGCTCACTTGCTTAATAAACTATTCAACGTTTCCTTGATATTCTCCCCCCTCCCTTGAAAGTCCACCAAAATAAATAAGTAACTTTTTATGTGATCATTCATATACTGGCTATAAAACATAAGAGGAAATGGAAAATATGTAGCCTGACCTATGGAGAAAATCCATCCTCACTGAGGCATTTTCTGCCTTTGTGAGGTCCTAATACACTTTAAAATTTTAAACTGTAAACTCCCATCTTCCTGGAAAAGAGAGCGAGTGAGCGAGAAGAAATCGAGCTGTGTATTCAGCCAAACCACAAGTATAACAAACCTATTTTTAAAATATATTGCTAGGCTGGCTTTTTAATGTTCAGAAGTTGTTCTACTTTGCAGGGAAAAAATGGTGTTTGTGACTGCCTTAAGGACAATTTGTTTAACAGTAGGAGTAATTGCATGGGGAAAATGGAAAGAGTGACTGAAGTTATTTACTCAGATGTTAGTGTAGGTGTGGGGCAGAAAACTCACTGTGGGAACAGTGGGGCTGCTTTTCTTGGTATCTTAGTCTATTTGATGACCATCAAATTTCCCAGCTCGCTGGTTTTGTTTTTTCTGGATGGCATGTTTGATTATTTATCAGAAGGGAAAGGGAGTAGCTGAAGCAAATAAACATGTGACCAAGCTGTGTTTTGTTTTCCACCCAGAAGGCCGTGCCCTTTAACAGATATACAGAAAATAATAAGCGTATTATTTTATGATAAAAGGAAATTGTGTGTGTCATTTTTTTAGCAAGTCTCTTAACCCTTTGTGGTCTGTGGCCTCCACCTTCTAAAAGCTGCACCTGGCAGTTAATCCTTTTCTTCTTTTGTTTGTTTGTTTGTTGTTGTTTTGGGGGGGGGGGGGTTGTCAGTGAAATGTTACTACAGCTAATTTGTTCAACCTTTTGGATTTGGTAGATTTTTTTATAGTTATTTCTGCTTCAGCATCTCGTAGACTTTTTTTTTTCATTATAGTTAGGTGGTTAATTAGATCAGAACAACTTGCAATTTTGTGGAATATGGATGTTGACTTTCGAGCAAAATATTGACAGCTCTATTAGCTGTCCTGATATTGCTTCAACGACTGCCACAGTGTGGAATTATACCAGTAATAAATCCATTTCAGACACTCCCTCTCTAACACAATTCTTAATACTATCCTGGACAGTATGTGGCTTCTAATCAGTGTGTAAAAGAATGTTAAATCTATATTCTATTGGGGGGGGGGGGGAACTATAAGCTAAATCACTGTTGAGAAATAAAATGAGGGGTTGTCTGATTGCTGGGAAGCAGTTGAGTGTTTTAAGGTGCTTTTACTGGATTTAAAGGAAACACGTAAGCTTGACCGTGTTATACTTGGGTACAATTCAGAGAGGGTGGGAGGAGTTGTGTTACTCCTGCCTTGCAACCTGGGGTACCTCACAATGCCTGACTGAAATAATTCTTATCTGGGCCACATACCAACAGCTTTCCAGCATGCAAGTCACACCTTGAGTGTCTGTGTGTAACTGCAGCTTCCCAGCTGCAACGTGGCTCTCACCAGCCTGGGTCATACTGCTTGGTGACCACAACGCAACCAGCCCTCACTTTTCCCCCAGAAATGTTTGTTCTATATTGCCCAACCTTCTCCTGGACAGTGCAAATATTGTAAATCTATTATTCCTTGAAGGGGATAATATACAATTTCATAATCTTTTTCAGTACGTCTGCACGGCAGGTCTATTTCGGGATACTGAAGGTATTCCAAAATAGCTACCCCACGTCTTTTGAATGTGCCCACTATTTTGAGATTTATTTCAGCATCCCTGTAACTGGCTAAGGGATGTTGCTGTGTAGATGCGCCAAATTTCAATATACATTATTTCAAAATTTTGTTGAAATAAGATACGCAATTTGCATATCATATTTTGAGTTTAGGGTGCTGTATAGACACACCCTTATAGAATTACCCAGACATTTCATTTTAAACACGTTTATTAACTACAAAGAGAGAGCTTTTCAGTGAGTACAAACAATGAGGCATAAAAGTCAGAAATGGTTACAAGAAAAATAAAGATAAAATGCTTTCTTGTGCCTACCTTAACAAACTGTATTAGATTCAAGCAAAATTTCTCACGATATGCTGCCAGCAAGATTGACCAAACTCTTCGACTCAGGACTCCCACCTTCTCCTGAATCCAGTGAATGTTTTTATCTGTCATCATAGGTGTAATACTAGACACAGATGGAGTGGGATGTGTTTGGGGAGTTTGCCTCTGCTTTTTATAGTTTCTGTGTCTTTTGCAAAATATTTCTGGCTGGAAGCTCAGAGACAGAGTCTGTGTGGAAGGATGTTCAGTGCTGTCTTTTCCCACCTGTTTAAGTTTCCTTTTGTTTTC
The DNA here is from genome assembly GCF_049634645.1 of Pelodiscus sinensis. Classification (NCBI taxonomy): domain Eukaryota; kingdom Metazoa; phylum Chordata; order Testudines; family Trionychidae; genus Pelodiscus; species Pelodiscus sinensis. Next base: position 9,787,263 of record NC_134721.1, on the reverse strand, counting down.
CTTTCTTGATTCATGACTGCTTACTGCTTAAATGCAAAGTGAGGCAAATGTACACTTTTTTGTTCAAAACAGGCCTGTTTGAAGTTGCTACTATGCGAGCATCAAACCTCACACAGGGAACTCATATTACATCATGTACAGTGTTGCTACACATATTTTATCAGGACAATACTGACCAGTAAATTATGAGTTTACAAGTAATGTGTAGGGAGTGAATTCATGGGTTTATTCTGTGTCACTGACATTTGTGTGAAGGGAAACTGAGATGCAGTTTGTTTCACATTGTGCAGGTAGGTATAAATTTAATAGACTGACTTGCTTTCAGAATCTCTCTTTGTCTCTTAGAATTGCATGTCAGTTCATGTGTTTATTCGCTCCCCTCGTCTTTAATACTAAGTGACTTGCTACTGTACCTTAGGTGTATTATCTAGGGTACGGGTGCTTCTTTTTGACAAGGACCTAGATTATGATCAAAAAAGAAAAATTGCATGATGCTTTGAAGTTGCATGAGGAGCTGCACGTCAGAAATGGTTCCTAGGAAGGACTTTAGTCAGGACAAGGCAGGGGCTTTATGAAACTAGTTTGAGGAGGGTATTCCTTGCATAACTGGCTTGGTTGGGAGCACTAAGAAGTTTGTGCAGGAAATGGACAAATAGGCAGTAGAGCCTGGAATTGTATGTTTAGTATAAGGAGAGAAGATGACATGGCAGAACACAAGAGCAGATGAGTAGAAACTAGCTAGGTACGGATCAAAAGCTTGGATTTGATGTAGTGTGTGTGGGGGGGGGGAGGTAGCAGAGTTTCTGAGAGGGCTTTTGGTAAGGTCAGAACAACAGGTCAGAAAAAGGTTCTTAGCATTAGAATTTTGAATAGACCCCAAGGAATGAAAGGTGGATGTTGGGAGGACAGAGAGCTAGAGAATGCCATAAGCCAAATGAGAGATTATGAGAGTGTCAGAGGTGTAGACAAAGACTAAAGGCCGTATCTTACAGATGTAACGGAGCACACTTCAAACACCACCACAATTTATGGATTTTGATAGTGAGCAGAGTCAAATATGACAGCCAAGCTATGGGCCTGAGTAACAGAGTTTAAGGTGGTGTCAACTAAGGATGTAATAGGATAAATAAACAATTACATGGTTAACTTAAAAGTCGGGGTTAATCGGTTACTGCAACCAGTTTTATGCAAGTTCCCGCCCCGCTCCCTGGGAACCAGCTGCCACCCAGCACTGCTGCCTTTGCGTCTTGGCAGAGGTAACAGAGTGAAGCGTCGGCAAGTGCATGCCAGGAGCCGGCTCCCAGCATGCACCAGCTCCTATGGAACTGGCTGCAGGTGCGTGTATCCGAGCAAAAACATCTCTTGTGTCAGCAGTGCCAGTGAGTGAAAGGGAAGACAGGAATTAGCATATCAGGTTGGACCCGTGGTCCATTCAGAATCCCCCCCCCCCCACACTCCTTCCCACTAGGGACTCATGCCCTGCAAGAGGCTTGGCACGCTCCTCCACCCCAGGCCAATCAGCTCTCCCCACTGCCCTGCCAGGAGCACGTGGCGCTTTGAAGCGCCACACACTGCTCGCACGGTGGGAGGAGGCTTTGCACGCTCCCCGCCCCCAGGCCAATTAAGACCTGGGGGCGAGGGAGTATGTGAAGCCTTCTCCACTCTGTCCCCGCTCTGCTCGCAGTGTGCAGCACTTTGAAATGCCATGCACCTACTAATTGTTTTGGGGTCAGGGGAGCAGAAGGGCCTCTGCAGGCTGGATTCACCCTCTTGGCGGGCTGGATCCAGCCCGTGGAGGCTCTTTTGCCCACTCCTACACTAGAGGCACCTTTTCTGTACTATACATTGTTGTGTAAACTTTTATCATGTCTCCTCTTATTCTCCTCTCTTTAAATTGAAAAGTCCCAGGCTTGTCAACTTTCTTCCCATATCTTCTCAGGGCTCTAATAGTTTTTGTCACCTGTGTCTGAACCCCTTCCAGTTCTGCTTTACCATTTTGAAACATAGAGTTACTAGAACTGTTCTAAGTTAGTGAGTGCCACCGAATCATAAAATGGAATTGTAATATTTGTGGTGTTATTTTCCATCCCATTATTTATGGATCCTAATATTGTGTTTGGTTTGTGATTCCCTGCTGTGCAGTGAACAGTGATTGCATTGAGATGTCCGCAGCGATGATGAAGTCTTCTTCCTGAGTGGTTACAGATAATTCAGAACCCAGTAATGTATACGTGTCGTTAAAATTATTCCTTTCAGTAGTCAGTGCCTTTCAGTTGTTAATGGACAGTCTCTTGAAAGTTCCTACAGTCTTCACAAGTCTCAACTAATCTAGATAATAGTTTGTTACATGCAGGTTTTGCCACTGTGTTTTCGATCCCCAGATAATTACTGAATTTGTAAAAACAGTATTAGTACGAGTAGAGAACTTAAGGCTTTTTTCACATTTTTGCCATGTTGAAAATTGGGTTTTTATTCCATGAGCCTCTGAATGCTGTTTTGCCCTATTATATAGGACAACATGAAGGCAGCCCCACACAATATACAGGTCACATCATTGCCACCAAAAGGCTGTTTCCACTTGTCCATGACCTCTTATTGGAGGAGAATTTCCTTGACTTCTGATGCCCCAAAAGAATCTGCAGTGGCTGGTCTTCCAAATATTCAACAGTCTGATTCACTTTGGCTAACCATGGAGAATATCAGAAGCTGATTCATTTGAGCCTGAGAAAATTGTCTGGAAATCTCAAGATTTCTTCATCCTTCAGACAGTTTGGTTCAAGTTCAGTATGCATTATAAGCAAGGCTCTTGTCAGGTGAGTTTCATTCTATCAGGAGGCATTTGCCCAACCCTTCTTTCTCACTGGGATAGGCCACAAACATTCTGGGCTTTGCTGTGTCAATAGAAAGGGAAATTTGTCTTGATCTTTGAGCATCTTTCACCAGGTGATTTCTGAGTGGCTCTGAAAAGTCTCCATGGTGAGTCTTTGACATAAATGAGAGAAGTGTGGAACAAGTGCTTTTACTGCATTACTGCATGTAAGAGGGCTGCGGAAGATTTCAGACGTGACTAGAGAGTAGAATTTTGTTAGCGTCTCTTGCTACCATTGGTGGTCCTAGATTCACTGGTACCTTTGGCCTAGCTGGATTGGGCCCTGCCTCTCCTCCTCTCTCACTTCCTGTCTGCTGCCTTTCTTTCACCTTTCAACATTTATGGAAAGGACAAAAACTCCCTTCCTCTCCCTACCTGCCAACTTTCATTGTTTCTGAGCAGTTCTTGCATAGCTGGCAACATCTGAAAATGACAAACAGAGCTGTGTGAAGGCAAATCTTTGTCTCTTCTGAATGCCGGAAAGGCTTTTTTGAAGCAGAAGCGGCATAGTTCTGCTGGACAGGGACAGGATTTAGGGAGCCAGGCAGACCCACTCTGCGAGGGATGCCAGCGGGTCAGGAAGCATCAGGATTTAGGTCAGGGATGGCCAAGAAAGGACACAAGCACTACAGAAGATACTCCAATGCTGATGACAGAGTGACTGTTCTGGAGGGACTCCACTGCCTGCTTTTCTATGATGCTGGAAGAAAGGATTCTTATTTCTTCTGCCACATGTTTCCTTATTTCCAGAGAGAAACTTCTCCACACACAGCGATGCTTTTGGGGAAGGATTTGGGCCTGTGGAAGGAAAAAACACATCTTTTTGTCTTCTCCATTGACATCCATTAAGCTCGGAGACGTTTCAGGGGCGCACAGTGGTGAAAATTATAAATACTTTTTTTGCGGGGGAGAGGAACTGGCCTCCTCTGTGTATAGGTAGAATATAAATTGGTTCCTGTATTGCTCCAGCAAAGGAATCGCTCAGGAAGTGCATAGCTACATCCATCTGCCCAATTCAGGCAATCAGGGCCATCCAATCAGCATATTTTATTTAATGAATAAATCAATTTTTATCAAAGCTTCTCCTTCCACTCGGCACCAATATACAGAGTGACTTATGTCCCCTTATTAAAAGTTAGCCTTCCACAGAAAACTGTGCAGCAACAAATGGGTGGAGGGCAGGTGAAGAGTGGAGGAGAGGAGGTAGGTCTGGGGAGGAGATGAATAGGGAAAGGAAGGGCAGCCAAAAACAAGGGTTAACTGAGGAGTAATAGAGCAAGGCTGAGATGAAAAATCAGAGATGGGGTATGAGAGACAGAGAAATGGAAGTGGAGAGAGGTGCCATTGCATGTTTTCCTGGCAGGGAAGGGGTTGAGAGCAATGGTTTAAGAGGAGCAGAGGAATCAGACATTACAAGAAAACACCACTTTTCTTTGCCTATCTTTGGGCACTGTCTCTTTTTTGTTCCTTTACAATTTGCTAGCTGGTTCTGCGCCCCTCCCCTTGTTCTGCCCCTCCTAGAGGAAGCATACCAGGTGCTGCAGCAGCTGGTTTGCACCTTTTTTGCCTCCTGCTCTGTTCGCCCTGAGTCTTCTGATCCTCAGCTTCTCTGTGGTGCATTCCAACGTAAGAGCTCACTCTGCTGCCAGTCTCCCACTACACTGGTCACCCCCACCTGCTGCTCCAAGAAGAAAGATGCAGTTAGGGAGGAGTGGGAGTGAAATTAACAAATCCGGAAGCTGTCCTGTCTCCAGACTTCAGAGCTTGGTAATTGCATTCTGCAGCTCCCATCCTAGGAAGTGTGGAGCAGAGCACTGTATGAAGGTGCCTGGAGGTGGGGACTGAGAGAGAGGAGAAAAATATTGGCTGAATATGATCCTGCATCTGAAAACGTAAAAGCCCTTCCTGGGCATGACTGAATAGAAGCAAGGAAGGCCACCACAATGCTGTTAACAGCCACATCTGATACTGACGAGCCTTTTTGTGTCTGAAACACTGCAGGGATTTTTAAAAACGGTCTAATTGTGTGGAAATATGCCTTGATATAATTCTTGCAAGATCAGGGAGGAATGTCTCCACATCTGGAAGTCAGGGTTGAGGTAATGTTCTCATCCCAGCCATGGTCTTGTTTTCTTCTTTTTTTAAGTGCATAATTAAAATCACGGTAAGACCGTGATACTGGCAAACAGGTGGATTACTGCTTCTGCTAACTATGCTCCTCAGACTGTCACATTACTAGCCTTGATTACTGGAAACATGCTGCTTAGATGCTACTGTCTCGCCTCTCTTAGAGTAGTTTCCTCAAACTGTGGGCTTATTGGTGGGCATATCTCTCTGCCTGCCAAAGCCCACATGTGGGGCACAATCCGTGACCAAGTCCCAAAAGAAGAGTTGTAAAAAATGATTCATGCAGGAATTGAAAAGCACATAAGGATTTTGTTCTGTATTGTACATAGCTTGTTCTGTGGCCTGTCTGACACGAGTCTGCATTTCTGATGGAAATAACTATCAACTATAAAAAAAAAATGGGCAGGGGCACAAAATGTATGGGGAAATATTTAGGGAAACACTGGAACTAGAGCAAGTGTTCCTGCTTGGAAAAGGGGGCATTTGAGGGATGTGGTGATTGAATATGAAAAGTGCTGGCATGGGGACTCTAAAACTCTTGTCCATCTTTTTATTTAGTGTGCTGATAGTCAGAAAATCCAAATTCTCACATGAGATTTTTCTTTGATTCCCAGCGAGAACTTTTCAACGTGTACTTAAATCTCACTCTCACGCCTTTCATCAATTCATAAGGGCCTGTCCTATCTGCTCTTCTGATTGCCTTTATATCTATGCTTGGCAGAACTCAATTTTTTTATAATTTTGATGGATGATACCAGTGTTTATTTTTAAGCATTACTGTCAATTTTATTTATTTAAGTTTTCAAAGTTGTGGGAAATTACGGGGGAAGAAGAGAGGTCAAACAATATTTAATTAATGATTGTGACTGTTGAGATTCAGGAAGTTAAAGTTCTGTAACTGTTAAAACACTGTCACTATGACATGTCAAAATGTAAAGTAAATACCCTTAAATCAAGCTCAATAAATTCTCCAGCATTTTTCTTACTTTTCCTATCTGTAAATTTCAGTTACTACCAATGGGCATGTTATCCCTTCTGTCTCTGAATAGTGAAATGGACATTTACATTTACTGATACATTTACCGATTAAAAATCTAATCCTGCCAAGCCTGTTCATATCATAGGCCGTTATTTTTCACACCGTTAGCCCTATATTGAGCGGCTGGGACTCAGCAGGGTTTCCCCTTCAGTGACAACTCATGCTCGTGGGGGGTTTTGGTGCTAGCATTGAGTGCAGAGGGTCTTTATATCCTCTGCTGTTAATATTCCCTTTCTTCTTCTCCCCCTCTTTCCCACCTCCCCTACCAGTGGTGCCCAGGAAATTTGAAGCCGTGTGTAGGGAAGAAAGATATTTGCTGTCTGCTTCAGGGCTGTGGGTTCAATTAAGAGAGGAGTGGAAAGGTAGATTAAGGTTGTGGAGGCCTCCCTTGAACTCTTATTTCCCTTCCATGTATGGTCCCCCTGGAGCTCTTTACCTGTTCATCCTTGGCCCATGGGGGTTCACATGTCATTCTCTAGTTTGTCTGAGTCAGTCTTACTGTATCTGGAAAAGCTTTGCGGAGAGAAACAAGCTGAAGTGTGGTAGACCTAGACCCCGGCTACTCAAACGGCATGTCCTTTTTTAGTCAGGTGTTTAATTATTAGCTGATCGATATGAATTAGGGATGTTACATGTAGATGAATTAACTAATCGAATAATCAATGGGATTTCCATCGACTATTTGATTAGTCTATATGGGCGCCTTCGCTTTTGCACTGGGAGCATGAAGGAGTGTGGGGCTTTCTTTTGAAATGTACAGTTCAAAGGCTGAAGTGCAGCAGGGGGAGTCCCCGCTAGCCCCACGCTCCCTGCAGCTCCTCAGCCTTTGAAATTTATAAGAGCCCCAGTTGGGATCTTGTACATTGCAAAAGGAAGCCTCACAGGGAGCCCGCTCCCTGTGGCCCTCAGCCCTTGAAATGTATAAGAGTCCCGCTGAGCCTCTTGTACAGTTAAAAAGCAGAATCACAACAGAAGCAGCGCAAGCAGAGACTGCTTCCGTCCCCGCTTGTGCCGTTTCCCACTGTGCCTCTATATCCGCAGCTCCCCGTGGAAACGGTGCTGGGGGGAACCAGCTTTTAAGTTATCTCCTCCCTCCTTGTTGCCTCTCTCTGATAGAAGCAGCAAGGGGTGGTGGAAACAACTAGTTGCATCACTAGTCGATTAGTTTCTTACATCCCTAATATGAATATTAAGAACCTGGAGGGTGAGACTGAAGCTCATTTGCTTTCATAAAAATAGAGTCTGATTGGGAAAAAAGCAGCTTGAGAGCTACTTCCCTAGTACACTGGCATCAATGGAGGAAGAGTTAACAAAAGGCTCTGGAGGGCAGGACATTGTAATAATATTTCCAATGTACTGTTCCTGTATCGATTGTACACAGCACTGCACATTTACATGGCCCTTCTGTTTGTAAAAACGTTTTTATCCCTTTTTCCCTAAAATGTTTTCCACCCTTTCATCCTCTTCTCAGATCAGCAGCTGCTGCTGTTCTGAAGTCTTTGGAGTTTCTCCAGATTTATATTGGGAGCAAAAATTGGTCCCCTAGTCTTGTGTTTATGACTTTAAAATTATGGTGGAAATTGGAAGAATGAGTTGCTCGTAATGCAAGTGTTCAGAGAGAGCAACAACATCAGCTGTGGGAGAATAGGTGTCCTGGGCAAACAGCTGAGGAATTGTATTCTGCCTAACTTGGCAAAAACCAAAAATCTTGCCCTGCCTATCTCAAAAGGGGTAAGTTGTCCCCCTCCTGTCCCCCGTGTGGAACTAGTTGGCTAGTATTTAGTGGCTGTTGCCTTCCATCCCACATGTGATTGTGTTCAGTGGTTAGTGAAGTGTTTCCCTTATATCTTTTATAATTTGAGCATTGGGAGCATTCGATGATAGATGCTGCATCGACATTATGCTGAAGTCGATGGTAAAACTCTCCCTGGGTTCGATGTCACCAAGACTTGGGGACTTGCTCTGTTTCTTTTTACTAAGTCTCTGAAATACAAGATTTAATTGTCTTTCTAGATGTAGACACACTGACCACTGCACACTTACAAAAGAGCGTGCTGACTGTTTGGGGTCTGTGTGAAATGAGCTTGAGGTGGGCTCGGTCCACTTTCTGACACAGAGGCAACCATGTCATGTCGCCAAAGCTTTTCTCACAGCTGGCAGTTAGCAGTACCAGGACCTCTGCTTCCAGTCTTGGCAGAAGCAAGTATCAGATATGGGGTAAGGAACTACTCTCTCATGCCCTGTTGAACAAGATGGGTGAGCAGGCCTGCAAGAGGAAGATAGCTGTGTAATAATAGGTCCACAGATTGGTAAAGGCCTTTTTTTTCCTCTCCTTCGGTGACAATCTAGCGCCCTATTAGCACTGAATTCATGTACAGGCAGTCCCCGAGTTACGCGGATCCGACTTATGTCGGATCCGCAGGAACGAACGGGGATTTTCTCGCCCCGGAGGACTGGAGCGGCGGGACGCCTGCTGGGGGAGCCAGCAGACCAGGGAGACGCTGAGCAAAGCGGCGGAGGACCCAGGGCCGGACCCGCGGCTCTTCCAGCTGGATCAGCTGAGCTGGATCAGCTGGAAGCGCTGCGGGTCTGGCCCGGGTCCTCCACGGCTTTGCTCCGTGTCTCCCTGGTCTGCTGGGGGGGGACGCAGCTAGTGCCCCCGCCCCCAGCAGACCAGGGAGACGTGGAGCAAAGCCCGGGGCCTGTGGTAGAGCAGGTGCGGTGCTGCCAGTTGGTCCCGCAGCACCGCTCCTCGGCGCTACTGGACCAACCCAGCAGCACCCCAGCTGCTCTGCCCCAGGCGTCCTGATTCAGCCGCTGCTGATCAGTTTCAGCAGCGGCTGAATCAGGACGCCTGGGGCAGAGCAGCTGGGGTGCTGCTGGGTTGGTCCAGTAGCGCCGAGGAGCGGCCGCGCTACTGGACCAACCCAGCAGCACCCCAGCTGCTCTGCCCCAGGCGTCCCCAAGTCAGCTGCTGCTGAAACTGACCAGTGGCTGACTACAGGAAGCCCGAGGCAGAGTTGCTCTGCCCCAGGCTTCCTGGAATCAGCTGCTAATCAGTTTCAGCAGCAGCTGACTTGGGGACGCCTGGGGTTCTTAAGTTGAATCTGTATGTAAGTCAGAACTGGTGTCCAGATTCAGCCACTGTTGAAACTGATGAGTTTCAGCAGCGGCTGAATCTGGATGCCAGTTCCGACTTACATACAGATTCAACTTAAGAACAAACCTACAGTGCCTATCTTGTACATAACCCGGCGACTGCCTGTATAAATAAAAAGGTGCCTTCTACTCAGGAGATGATGTGTTCAGAAACGGTCTTGATGGCGAATCTTTGTGCCATTGATGGCTGAGGGACTGAATTCACTCTCACCTTAATTTCTCCTTTTATCCTGGCTTGTTGTACGGTACTGGCAGCCCCAAGAGGTTTCTCAAGCCAACCTGTAAATCTCAGCCTTGTGCAGGCGTGTCTGCAGGAGAGAGGCGATCCAGAACTGAGCTAGTGCTGAAACTGTCTCTCGAGGAGTGATTGTCGGATGGTATTCAGTGATGAGTGCGCGTGTGGTGATGGCTGCTGTTCACTGGGGTTAAATTGAGATCAGCAAATTTAATTTCCAAAGGCGCTCCAAATGGGCTTGAAATAGCTTCTGGAGGAAGGGAAAAAGAGGGCTAGTGCTTTCCCTGCTAAGCTAACCATCTTTTTCTTTTACACACACACACACCCTTTCCCTTCCCTACACGTGTGATGATGACTGTGGATTAGACTTCAAAGTGACATAGCCGAGCGGGGTGGCTCATAGGTGAGGGTGGAGTGAGAATTTGAGGAAAAAAATTGGAGGAAGACTAAGGGAGTGGGGAAAAGTTGTACTGCTGGAAACCTACAGGTGTCTTGGTGCAGCTCGCAGTAAGCACCCTACTTGAGAGCCATTCCTCACCATAGGCAACATTCCCTGTTTTAGAGACAGGCTCTTCTGTTGTTTGGTCTCTCTTGCTTACTAAGTCATTCACAGGAGAAGATACAGAAAATGCTGCTTGGTGCCACATTCGATTGCTTGCCCCAAGATGGCCCCATCACTCAGTGTTTGTTGCCCTGTGGTATGGTCTCTTCCTTCCTCCTTTTGTTCTTCCTTCCCTCTGACATATTCTCTGTGTCTCCCTCCTGCAACTCACCTGCTGTTCTCACCCTTTGCTTCCCCAACCTGATTTGTGTGCTTCTCTTCTGCTCTCTCCCCATACTGGTCTCTCCCTGTGGGAAGTATCAGAGGGGTAGCCGTGTTAGTCTGAATCTGCATAAACAATGAGAAGTCCTGTGGCACCTTATAGACTAACAGATTTATTGGAGCATAAGCTTGCGGGGTTGCTCTGAAAACTTTGTCACCTCCTGCCCCCACACCACTAATTCTCAGTGCAAGGAGCAGGGGAGGAGTTGTGAGGAGGATTTCAGGCTCATCTGCTGGTACTTGTGAAGAGACAGGAAAGAGTTGCATAAAGTAAACAGGTTCAGTTCTGCCCTCATGCAGTTGCAGGGATCTCAGCAGCTGGAGATGGTAGGGAAGGAGAGTGGCCAGCTGAGCAAGGGTTTGGCTCTGTCCTTGCTCAGTTAGGCTTACCAGATGTCCTGATTTTATAGCAGTGATTTGCAAACTTTTGTACTGGTGACCCCCTTTCACATAGCAAGCCTCTGAGTGCAGCCCGCCCTGATCAATTAAAATCACTTTAAAAAATATTTAGCGCCATTATAAATGCTGGAGGAAAAGCGGGGATTGTGGTAAAGGCTGACAGCTTGCAGCTCCCCTTCCACCCCCACCCCGATGTAATAACTTCATGCCCCCCAGAAGGGTTGTGACCCCCAGTTTGAGAGCCCCTGTGTTTGTCTTATCCCCTACCTGCTGTCCCAATTTTTCACACTTGCTCTCTAGTTGTCCTGTGCTCAAGGCTTTACCCTTTAAGCACTTACCTATGGCATGGGAATGGAGTACGGTTGCCAACCCTCCAGGATTGTGCTGGAGTCTCCAGGAATTAAGATTAATCTTTAATGAAAGAGTATGTCATGTGATGAATCCTCCAGGAATACATCCAACCACAACTGGCAACCCTAGAGTGGAGAGCTGCTTTTTAGCTACCCACCATCCTCCAAAACTCCACCTGACCAGCTAATTGACTAAAGCCCTGAGCTTGGGTCATACAGTGTGTGGCTCCCCAGCTGCAGGGCAGGACTGTTCCGCTTGGAGAGAGCGGCTTTAAGGCTTCATGATCACAGCCATCAGCAGCCTGGCTGCAGAGAGCTTCACGGCCAGCTTGAGTAGAAACCAGTCGTTTCTTGCACGGCTAGTTGTTCTGGGAATCTTCAAAAATTTCTGGCAGCCAGGTTTAGTTGTGCAACCTCTCAGCTGCCAGAACGGATAGAATATGATCATATCACATGAAATGCATGCAAGGTCTGCTATAGCAACTGTATTTCAAAGAGACAACACATATGGTGGCTGGTTCTTTTTGGAATATTATCTATAAGCTGAAGATGTTTTATTCAAAAAGGCTGTAGCTTGAAAGGTTAGGGATGTGCTGATTGTTTGATATATGTTTAAATAGAGGCTCCTGTGTGGGATTTTTTTTTTGGGGGGGGGACTATAGAATATAATTACTGGGAACTAAAATGATCATTTGATTGCACATTTCTCTGGAATTATTCTTCTGCAGACCCAGTCTTAATATATAATAATATGTTGCACATGTACTGTATGGCATTTCTTGTCTGAGAAACCCAGAGCACTTTGCAAGTATTCATTAATTAAATAAGCTGCACAACACCCCATTAAATAGGTGAGGATTCTTTGTCCATCCCCATAAACCATGTGAGAATCTCTTTTCTGCTCTGTTTGAGGCAATTTAACAAGTAACCAGATTAATTACATAAAAATAGCTGGATGTGCAGGAATTAATTTTTAATATAATTTCAAAGCATTTTAAAATTTTACGTTTTCCAAGTTGCACAAAATTATGAGATATAAGCATTTTTCTGTATTGATTTACATTTTCACAGTTGTGGGAAATAATTGAGGGGTTAGATACTTATTTAAAGTCTGTAGGTGTTGGGATTCAAAAAGCTAAAGCTATCTGTTAAAAACACAAATTGTCAGCATCACAAGTCAAAATGCATAAATATCCCTAAATCAGTCTTTAATAAGTTCTCAAGCAGCGTTTTCTTTCTTTATCTATCTGTAAATTTTGATGATTTTTAATGGAAATATAATTTTCCATGTTTTGTGAGTATGGTGAAAATGACATTTTCCAACATTTACAGTTAAAATCTAATCTGTCCAAGCCTACAAATAATGTTTTGCCTTCCCTATACATAGCAAGTTCCACTGAAAGATCTCCCAGTCATTTTTGCTGGATTTTATTAATTCATGGCCAATAGAATCTTTCTCTATAGGCTAAACTACCAGAGTAGTTCCATGCACACACACATAACTACGAGTGCACACAATTTATTTGAAGATATGATTTGTGCACGTAGTTGACAGCTTCTCACGCTCTTTCCCCCTTTAAGGATCACAGGACTCTGCTACACATGCACATCAAAATGCCATTTTTTCTGTGTGTGGCAGGTGCCCATAACTTTGAATGGCTATCCCTAAATCTGGAGTCTGGTTTTATGTTTATTTTTATCCCACCAATCTCGGCTGGAAATCACAGCCACCTTTGAAATTTTACGAATGTGACGAGGACTTGTTATTAAAGTGCATATTGAAAACAGTGATGTGAAAAGAAGGCAGGATATGGGGGAGGGTCTCCTCCATAGTGTACTGTCAATTCAAGCATTCAGCCAGGCTACAGCAAAACGCAGAGCACTCCAAGCACCTAATTCTGGAAGGGGCTGAGTGCTTTTCTAAAACCCAGTGTGCACCTTCCTCTTCCTCTGAAATCCAGGGAAAGGAGAGAGACAAAATCCTTAGCTGCACGCAATAAGCACTGGGTGCTGATGAATCTGAAGGAAAATATTTGTGCCAACCCTATCTTGACCCTTTTGTTCTGCCCCACTCCCAGCTTGATTCACTGCAGTGGTTTTCAAACTTTCTTTTCTTGCAACCCAGTTGACTAGAGTGCAGGCAAATGATGCTGTTGCCTTCCCTTACTTCTTGCAGGAGCAAGGGTACCGGCCGCCGACAGGCACCTTCTGAGTTTGATTTAGTGTCTCTTAACTAGTCCCGCTAAATCAAACTCTGGAAAAATCATTCACTGCAGTGTGGTTCTGTTTAGTGAAGACATGGCCTTTGACTTGGCCTACCCCGATGTGCATTGCCATGATGGCTGGGCCAAACCTGAGTGGCGCTGAGACCTTGGAGTTTGCAGTGCCTAGAGCAGGGAGGGGAGCATGGCCAGCTCCGGCGACAGGAGCTACAACATGACCCTTTGAAACATTCTGGCAACCCAATTTTGGGTCCAGACCCATGGATGGAGAAACCCTGGTTTAGAGCAACCCCACGGACTAATTCGCCAGAGATTGATTCCTGTAGTGCAGTGGTGCTACAAGCAGTGGTGATTCCTCACAGCATGAGCACTGGGGACAAGGAGGGAGAGATGTAAAAGCAGGCTTTACTGGCTGTTGGCCATCTGGAGGTTCTGTCCTTCCAGGGAATCCCATACGGGCCAGCTGCAATGACTGTCTCAGGCCCCTTTATGAGGTCAGGCTTTGGCCCTGAAGGTATGTGTTCAAAGGTTACAAAAGAACAAAATCTTGCTGTTTTGGGGCAGCATCCTGTGAGGTGCTATGCATCCCCACCAAGCCACTGAAGTCAATGGGTCCCTTCGCATGAAAATTTCTCCTCATCACCAGGCCTTTCCTGGCTGATCTAGGAAACAGGTTGTGCCTTTAAGATGTTATACTTAGAAAAAGCCATTCATAACGTATGCCAGTACTGAGACCCCCTAAACAAATGTCATTCCTCTATTGAAGGTGCATTAATTAAATGTCTCCAGGAGCATATGCAGTCAGAGTGTGGCAGTCACACTCCCTCCTTCCATACAGACATCTTGCACAGGGACCATTTTTCTTATTTTACATTAATGAAGTCTTCAGTCTGCCCACTTCTACACCTACACATGTACTGAACATCTCCAAGGAGACAGAGAAACCCTGAGTCCAGCAATGGTGAATCCTCCACTGAGCCAGCAGGCTACAGTCCCAGGCAATTCTTCGAGGCATCTTAATTTCCAGATGTCTCCCTGCAGACAGTCTTTGTCTCCTGGCTCTTGCAGGCAGGCTATCTCCCATGGCCCTCTCCTTCACATCTGAAATGCTGGTGAGTGCACCAAGTGTTTGCAAATGAGCTTGGCAGAAGGATATTCTTCCCACTTTCCAGGGGTGCCAGTAGTGGGGAGAGCAGGAGAGGATAGCTGCCCTGGAACCCAGCGATTTAAAAGGGCCTGGGGTTCCTGGCCGACCATTACCATGGCAGCAGCAAGTGCCCCAGACCCTCTGAATCGCTGCCAGAACCCCAGAGTGGCGCATGCTTCATGATGTCGAAGGGCTGGCTGGGGGACATTCGACCCTAGCCCCTACTGTTTCCATCTGAGGCCCTTCCCATTCCAGGGCTTGGAGCTGGGCCACCCCAGACCCCACAACATCTGTCCTAAGCCCTGCCAGTGTGTGTCTCCTCTCTTTTATTCCCCCACCTCATCAAACAGGCTGTTTGCAGCTACCTGGCTCTAGTTCTGAGCCCCTTTCTTGCAATTGGGAGCGTATTTCCAACGCTACCCAATGCATGTCTCACTTCCCCCCCAGGAATCATGCCTCAGTCTTGAGTCCCCTCTTCAAGGCATGACTTTCTCTGGTTCCTCTTTACTCACCTCCCATTGAAGCTTGCTTATAGGCTCTGTTGTTGATGTGCCTCAATCTTGTCAGACTGTTTTTGGGACAAGGGTTACAGCATATTCTTCTTGGGCTGTTTTTCTCTTTCCTCTTCCACACTTACCTTTGCACAGCTAGAAGGGAGAATCCAGTTAACTGCTCTGCTTTGCTGTCGATACGCCAAACTGCAATGGCCCAGTTGGGGACACAAAGACCATGAAGGCTGGTAATTCTTTATAGTAAGCCATTTGCCCAGCATCCAACATCAAAGCCAGTCTGATGGGATGTCTGGGCCTTTCCAGCTACCTAGAGTTAATTAAATCCACAGTGGTCACCATGGAAAAATCAGCAGTTACCCACAGTTACAACATAGTAGCAGTAAGTCTGCTATGTCCATATTTCCCTATGGTTAAAATGGGAGATAACTGGTATGTCCCATGATGTTGTATGTGAGTGCTCAGATTTTTAATAGAAAGCCACTGTATTGTGAGCACAAACATACCTCAGGATTTCTTTGGTGAGCGTCCTTCTGGGAGTTGATCAGTGTCTGATGTTCAAAGGGTGTCCTGATCAAATACTATGCATGCAGCTTCCCAAATTTTGCACAGTACAAACTCAATTTTTAAAATTCTTTTCTTCTAGGCTCTGCAGGTGGCCCGACAGTTTCTACTGCAGCAGCAGCAGCAAGTTAGTGGATTAAAGTCACCCAAGAGGAATGACAAGCAACCAGCCCTTCAGGTAAGAAAGGTGTGTGTGCGCGCACGCATGTGCAAATACATTACTAATTAAAGTTAAGGGACAATGTAGTGTATCAATTTAGGCTGAGATTTTCAAAGTTCTCTGCTTTGGCCTTAAAAGCTTCCAATTAATGTCATTGCCAAACTCCCGTTAGCTTCTGACGGAACGGTTAGGTCAATGCTGGGTGCTTTGAAAATCCTGCCCATAATGTAGGCTCCTTGACAACATATCTTTATTAGGAAGTGGTGGAGAAGGTTTATCACAAAAGAGAATGATTTTTGTTATACTAGTCTGTTATTGTGGTACAACTTGAACATTTGTATTCAAAGACTGTTCTGTTTATGTTCCATGTTCACCCAAACCATGGATTTGCTATATCAAGAGTACTGTGACTCCATTAGGACATCTTATCATTTTTTACTGTATTTTGGTATGTAGCGCTCCAAGAGGGGGTACATTATTTGCAGTTTCTCTAGGGATCCTAATCATTATTAAGCTTTGCAGTATTGTTACAAATTCAGAAGGCTAAAACCAATAGACCATCTCCAAATAAAAGGTATATAGATGCATTAATGTGTGAGGGTGTTTGGGGTTTTTTTTAGCTTACGAGTCAAGAGGGCTAAATTATGGGAGCTAGACATAAGAGAAACCAAATAGTTCATCTGGTTTAATGACAATTTAGGATTGTTACCTACATTACATTTCCTTTTATTTTTGCCAGTCTGGTATTTAGAAGCCTGAAGTAACAGTGGGATTTTCATCACTTTCCTTAAAATGCTGTTCCATAACATAACATGACAGTTGGGAAGTATTCCCTGGTTCCTAAACTGTCCTTTTCTTAATTTCATCCCATTTGTCTAAATTACAGTCCTTGTAGCACACTAAACAATTCCTTTTCCCTTTTCGTGTTCACGCTTTTCAGATGTGAAGATGTCATCATGTCCCCTACATAGCTGTCTCTGTGGTCCAACCGTACATATTTAATTCTTTAGCTTTAGTCTAACAAATCAGTCCTTCCAGACCCCTGATCATTTTTCTTATTTATTATTGATTATAGTTTTTATTACTCTTTTCTGAATTCTGGGTTCTTAATGTGTTTCTGTCGGTAAGGGGTTTCTGGCAAGAGTTCAGGTGCAGTCACATCAAAGTCCTACAGAGAGGGGCTATTTTCTCAGTGTTCTGTACTCTGATTTTTCTGCTTTTGTAGCTGAAAATTATATTGGTCTTTTTTTAGTTTTTTTGTTTGTTTGTTTCTGTTGCCATAGCGTACTGTCAAACTTGGGTCTGCGTTGCTCTCTCTATTTTTTTTAAAGTTGATGTTCTATCAACTCTAGTTCTCTGAGAGCATTAGTTCTTTCATTGCGTATATGTGATTCGGATTATTTTTCTTCCCCAAGCATAGATTCTTTTGTCTTTAAATTTGAAGTAAAATATGAAAAGCCAACATCATCATAGATCTTGAAAATAAATCGTATGGAACAAATGCTGCAGTCCTTATTCAAGTACAGCTCCCAGTAAATTCATTGAGAATTTTGTCTGAAGAAGCATTAAGTGTTAACTGAAAAATTTGGTGTGATAATGAGAACTTGTAGCATTTAAGTAGTGACTCTATCTTCAAAGCACTTTGCAAATATTAATCCCCAGAATGTCTCCAGGAAGCGTATCTAATAAGTAAATATCATTAACATAGTGTTGGATGGGGAAACTGAGGCAGACAGCTTGACTCACTTGCTTAGATTCAGAGAGGGAAATTATTTAGAAGTGGGATTAGGGCACATGCATTCCAGCCTCCTAACATTGTGCTTTGTCTGCCGGACAATATATCTTCACTGTTATTCCTTTGGAAAATATGAATTGTTTTGTCAATGGGCAAATATACATTTTACTGCAAGTGTGGAGCACTTTAATCCAAACTGTTATATTAACACTTCCAAAAACACTGTATTTGGTAAATCCATAGCTGATCCATATGCCTTTTAATAGACTCTTCCACTGGGGACGTTTTTAATGAGATATTGTGCTGGCTAGGTCCAGTGTCAGGTAGTAAAAGAAGTGCTTTGTTGTGCAGATGTCTTAAGAATAGCTCCAGAGGATGAAATATGACTGTGTTGACCTTTCAGCTGTGAGCTTATTTGTCAGGATTCAAATAAGTTGAAAGGATCAAACCAAACAGTTTCCGTAGTCAGACTGGGAATTGTGTTGCAGAGGTCAACAGTGAAGGCCACATTGCAGATTCCATAACATAGCCAATTGTTGGTACATATTAAAGTACTGGAGCAGCTCCGGCAGTCAGAGACACAATTAAAATTCTAATTTATTAATGTATACAGAGAGCTGGCCCAGCCTGTCACTCACTGATTCAAATGACTGCCCATTCTTTTTTCCCCTCGTTCCTGGAGCTTTTGCAGTCTTAAACATACTACAAGTCTTCTTGCATATAACAGACCCGGAGTGCTTTGGTAAAATGAGAATGTATTATTTCAAAAAACAAAACACTCCCCCCCCACCCTAGAGCATTAGTTTGAGATTATTGAGAAAAACACACGCATATCATCTGCCTGATCACATTGCTCGAAATAGGACGCATAATTTCTGTCATACAGTTTACAAAATTGGCCTGGATAGTTTCCATCCCCCAAATATGCCCATTTTAGAAAGTTTATTTAAATAATGAATCAAGTTGCTTTGCACTTTGTAAATGACATAACTTTAATCCTTGTGGGTAGTTATGGTGTTTATGGGATGTTACTTGTTTTTGTCCATTACAGAATGTTCTTTTGCTCTGCTTTTTTACATGGTTGGCAAAGGCACTGCTGAAAAACTCTTTAATGGGTATTATCTAGGGCTCTATTTCTATTGAATGTGGGGGGAAGGGAAGAAGTTAATCTAGAATGTTGGTTCTGTTAATAAGATGCTTTGTGGCCCTGCCCACCCCTGAGTTCACCAGTTGACAGGCAGGGAGGTTAGGCAAGCTTGATAGGAATACTGAATGTAGTTCATACGCATACGATTTATGGTTGCTGCAGAATATTGCTAAGTGAAATCTCAGTCAGTCTCAGGCTCTCTAATTTAATACTGGCTGGGAGGCTTTGTCATGTAAACTGGACTGGCACAAACATATGTGGAAAATTAGTCTAGTACAGTGCTATGAAGTTAATTTGTTCTCACCTTGCTGAGAATAATTTCTCATATACCTTGTGATTCACTGATAAAATACCCATAGCATTTAAATACACTCTGGGATTCTATGTTCTCATTAGGACATCGTACCTTGAATAGTTTTCACGCAAAAGCATGTTATTAAACTGATCATTTTCAATATTTCTTGACCTCAATCACTACAGCCAGGGTTCGGTTTTAGGAAATTTTAAATGTTCCGTGTATGAGAACTTTGCTAGAGAAGGGGTGATGTGCTCTTCTGATAGCTTAAAAAATAAATCTCCAAATATTCTATGACTCATATTTTGAGCATATCTCACACTTTCTTGCCTTATATTTGGCAGTGACATCCAGTTTCACAGCCTGATGATACAAACAAAAGAAAATTGAAAGCTAAGGAATAGATTTAATAGCCAACAATTGACAGCAGGAGGGGGGAGTTAAAAACCACAAAAATTAGATGAGGAAGGGATAAAGATTAAAGCATATCTTACAAGTGCCATGGATGTTCATATTTCCTTTAATATATGAAACAATTATTTGAGCCATCCAGTTATGCGCAGAGCCGTGAGAATTCATACATTGTACCAAGCCAAGGCAAATTTACTTGTAGGTTTAATAGATTATTTATTGATTAAAATTTACAGGTTTAATAGATGATTTCTCATGGTGATTATTCATTTTGGTTCTTTAAGCATTTTAGTTGCTGGCATGAATACATACTTTGGAAACAAATCAAGAGACACATTTTCTCCCAAGAAAGTAAAAGTGCATGTGTATTTTGGCAGTGCTAAAAATATTCTTTGAAAAAAGTAGTAGTAAATGTGTGTTACATTGAATTGAAAGTTGGACATTACGGCTGAAAACAGATTTAGAAAGTCATGGGCAGGATTTTGCATTTTAAACTGACTAGCTGATTCATTTTTTTTCAGGTTAAATGGTAATCAGTATGTGGTAGATAAAAAGTTGTGAGATATACCAAGATTTGTTTTGTTTGTTTGTTTGTTTGTTTGTTTGTTTTAATGTTGACAGTGAAGGGTTCTGTTTATTTGGCAGAGCTTTTGATCAGGTTATTTTTTTCACCTTAGCATCCCTGTTTGGTGCAATATAAAGCATGCTTTAGGCTGTTCTTTAGCTTAATGCCCCATGTATCATATTTGGTACCTTTTATCAATATAATGAGAAATAAATAAGGACAAGAGGGGGGGAAAACAACACCCAAGGTGTAGAAATTAGCAGTAATGAAATTAGAAATTTAACTGGCAACTCAGCATGCAGTTAAAGGTGAAATGAAAAATAATTATACCCTTGTGCAAGGTTCTGTGTTTCTTGTGCAACAGCTGGCGTAACTAGCAGTACAGGGACCTGCATACATTTTAGGTATTAGTGGTACATTTAACTTGTGATAAAGATCCCTGAGCTCGGATCTTAGCAGTTAAATAAAGGAGAAACTGGGATTTGTTTGTTTTAATTAGAACTTTATTTATTTGTAATTCATAAATATACATCTGACATTCTTTAACAGGTTTGGGGTAAAATCCTGACCCCACATGGAAGTTCATGGTAGTTTTGTTATTGCCTTCACTGGGGCCAAGATTTCACCCTTCAAACATCTCCTGATTTTCCTAATAAAAATTTCAGTAGCCTCCATTTGAATTTTTCATTTTGTATTTGAGGTTTTTTTTTTTTTTTTTTTTTTACTGGCTTCCATTGTGTTATTTTTATTAAAGGGGTTTAATAACTCCATTCATTTGATAAAATCAACATAGGTGTGTGTGTGTGTGTGTGTGTGTGTGTGTGTGTGTGTGTGTGTGTGTGTGTCTTGTTTTTGAGCTTTTATAATGCATTGTATTCTGCCTCTGTTGCCAACCAGGAGAACTAGCAAATTTTTCTTAAAGGAGAAATGTGATTTTTTTTTCATGTAATTATGTGACTCCAGCAGTTAGGAAAACTGTTTGTATGGGACCTTGCACAATGGGGTCCTAGTCTATGGATAACACAAATAATAAACACTGCCTTTGCTAAATACTGTGAGAGCAGGCAATACAGTGTATGGTCAGCAAGTATTATTTTCATTTTATAGATGGGTAATCTATCATGGTGTGGCTACCTGAGTCTATATCCAAAACTCCCTAATGGGCATGTATTTGAGCAGCTAACCTGTCCGATAGCCTGTATAGCCATAGCTTCACTGCTAGTGGTACCTGAGGTAGATAGAGCAAAGCTACCTCTGGTAAATATGCATGGGCTGTCACACCTCTAATTGCAGTGTAGACCCATCCTAAGACTCAGTCAGGAGTATAATCCAAGAACCCTCATTCCCAACCCTCTGTGCTATTAGACCACCCAGAGATCAGTTTCTAAACAGGTTTTTCTCCGTTATAGCTTAAACATCTATAGAAATATTTTTGGAAATGTGATTTTTAAGCTGATTGTTTAGTGTGGTCTGGGGCTAACTATGTGTCAGAACATGGCTTGGAGTTTTTTACAAACATCATGGCAGAAGAAAACAAACGAAACGTTCTTGACTGGTCAGAAATGTGTAAATTGCTGACAAAATGACACAGGTAATTAAGAGTGCTCCTGCCATTTTACCTTGTGGTTTACACCTACAGAGTTGAAAAAAGAGAGTGACTCCCACCTCGCTAATTACCATTATCACTGAAATGGTAGGGTTTGAGTCATTAGTTCCATGTGCATTTAATTAGAGGAAGGCTGAAATTGGATTTAACTTATTACTTTTTCATGGATCACTTTCTTGTCATCACTTCAAATTGGATTGCAGCCCCAGGTAACTAATTATGAGAGCCACAGGATCAAGAGTGAAAAAAAGGTAATTAGGAATAACACTGTCGGACCCTTGCTGATAGTCCACTTGTGTGCCGGGGAAAAATGAGAGCAGTATTTTGTAGTATTACAGATTAGGGAGTTAAAGGTATGCACTATTGCTAGGAATCATGGGAGACTGCCACCACCTATAGTGGTTTATATGATGTACAGCTGGGTTGGAGATGTTATATCGACATGGTTCCACAATCACCTCCTTAATACCTAGATTAAACTTGTAAAAGCAACAGATTGCTTGTAGGTATGAGGCATCTCAACAACGGTGTAGATAGAGGTCCTTAAATATATGATCACAATAAAGCTATCAAGTCACTTTTGAGATATAGTACAGTGTTTTAAGTACAGCGAGTTAGAATTGCTGTTGTATTAATGAACATATTAATGATCCAAAAAGATCATTTCTATCTCACAGGAAGATGTATCAATCAGTTCAGCAACCGTGATGTTCATGATTTGTGTATCAGGAATTTAGTCACTATTTCCAGCATACTAAAATTACAACATGACTTTCTTTTGTCTGGTTGAGGTTTGCTTTTCGTAGATCTTGTATATAGGATTGCTAAGTTCTTCTCTCTTCAGAAAATACTTTAAAACAAATGGTTTTATTTCCATGTGCAGAACAGCATTTGGAACTGCAAGTAATCAATTTTATTGACACAGTCTGGAAAAAATGTTGATGAGAGTTCAAGGATGTGAAAAGATTGAAATTTAAAAGTACCTAGCACTGAGTGTAGAAAAATTTGAAAAGTAATTTCATTAAGCAAAGAAATCTATTGTGTAGGGATCACTAACAGGAGAGTTATATTCGGGAGCTAATGATATTGTAAGGAGGTAATACATCTGGGTTTTGTTGATTTTTTTTTAACTTTAAAAGAGCAAAAGTTTTTTAAATTTCTTACAGTGAAAGAGAGTTCAAAGTCTTAACAGTTTCTTAAAGCTGTGTAAAATGGATTTTCATGTTCTCTTAATATAAACAAATATTTGTGACTCAGTCCTGAGTCCTGAGTGAGTAATGCTTGCTTATTATTTCCTGATGCAAGTAAAGTATAGGAAATTTTTGAACTCCATGTAGAAGATACTCAAACAATTAACATTTGAGAATGATAGTTTTCAGTTACAGAAGTTAATAGTCTGTCTGTCTTTACATTGTAAAATAAATCTAGAGTCTAAAAAAATCACCCCCAAAACAGAAAAGGCACCTTTTTAAATACATCTTAAGTTGATTTAGAGTTTTTATCCATACTATTAATCTGTGGTTTAAAAGGGGGCAACCTAAGGTCAAGTGATGTCCTGTTTCCATTTTTCAGTGTCTCAGTGTGTGTGATAAAAGCAAACTCCCTTATTTTGTAAGTCTGCAGGAATTTCTGATGAAGTGCAGAGGTCACTTGTCTGTCAATCTGAATAGGCAACATTTTTGAACTACTGTTTTGTTTTGGTTTTTGTTGGGTTTTTTTTCCTCCTCTGCTACAACCCATGGCACTATTCTGACACATGCACACTAGAATGCTTCAATCTGCAACTTATTAGTGCACAGTGCTGGAGCCTATCCAGTGGTTAGAAAATTTCCTGAAGCTTAAAATAACAGCAGTTGGTGCAAGTGCCATAGAACAGAAGTGCCAATGAGGGGCAGTCCGGTCCATTTGGCAAGATGCCCAGGAAGGAAAGCCATCTGAGATAGTAAAGCAGAGAGTTTTAAGGCCATGTATGCAGGGTTTATGCTTAAAAAGTTTGGTCGTGGGAGGAGGGCAGGATGGGGGAAACAAAAACTTCTGTGATCGTAAGACTGCTTCTGTTTTCCTCCAGATTTTTTTTTTTATATAAAAGAGTTTTCAGGCACTTGTCAAATAACCAGGAATGAAGGAAATAGGATAAAAACTCTTAATTATTCCAATGATTCCTGCTATGTGGATGTATGAGGATAATTGTGGGGGGGAATAGCACTTGTAATAGAAATCTCCAGCTTCCAAACTGATGCCTAAGAGATGGAGAAAAGGGGAATATTAGTCAAACACACTTTAAGTAATTGTTAAATGTAATCACTGAAAAGCAGTTTGGAAAATGTACACTCAGGCAATGTGTGCATTGATGTAATTACAGTAGTTGTAAGGTGAAGTCATACCTAGTAACTGTTTTTGTGTTGCCTAGCTTTTGTTACTCAGCTATGATATCATGAACAAAATATTATAAACATATCACGGCTATAGCATGCTTTTGTAACAAAAGATCGGGAACATTTATTAAGTTTGTTTTTTTTGGTCATATTGTAAAAATTTATTATGTGTACTGTGTATATTAGAAACAGATTTGGGTAATTCTGTCGAAATGAAGTCATCCCAGCTATTTCCAGACTGTCTGTTTTTGTTCTGAATAATTTTCATACATCAGATGGTTGTCATATTTAGTAGCTTTCTACATTTTAAATAGGACATATTCCGTTCTGAACTTTCATGGACTTTATCTGCCTTAATTTCCAGGGATATTTTGTTTTATTAGTATGTTTAAATGCTGCATTATTACAGAGCTGAAGTAAATTTCAAGCTAAGAAATGCCACTATCGTATCTACAGTAAAGCACCAGATTTTAACTACTTAAACAATACAGTAGTACATAAAGCTTTCAGCAACACATAGTAAAGAAGACCCTGCCAAATACATACTTCAGCTTGTCTTCCGTTCACATTTTGAAATAGAAAAAAAGTGTGCAAAATAAATGCACTTTCATTAAAAGTCTTTTAAAGGGATTTTTCCAGAATCAGAAAAAGGTGTACTCTTTCTATCAAAGATAATAAAGAACAAGCTAATATTCACTTGAAGTTTTAATTATACACTTATCTACATATCAAGAAAACCTTTTTTTAATTCTAAAGGCAAAATTCTCCTCTGCATTCTGTACTGTGGACCTTTCTTGTATTCTCTGTGTGGTGAACAAGAGAAGAGTATGCACTGGAGATGCGCATGGCTGATAAGAAATCTGCAGCAGGGATCAGAGAGCAGAATTTTGCTCTGAAACTGTAAACTTTGCCAGAAATACTTGAGTTATGGCAGTTTGTGGAAAGAGGAGGGGAAAAAAGAAGGCATTTTGATCTTACTTGTTTGAGCTGAAGAGTGCAGCTGTTTGCCTCATGTGTTTAAATCTCTAGAGCTAATATTGAAGTTTCAGGGCAACAAGTGCAATGTTGAAGAATCAGTAGAAGCTAATACCAGTGAAACAATTGGAAATGCCATTTTGAAAGTGGCTTTGGAACTTGACAGTTTTATGACTCTCTAGTAGTCAGGTTGGCAAAATATTTCATACAATGTGTATATGGGGAAACAGTTACACTGCTGAAATGTTTTTACATTCATAATACATATAATCTGCCTTTTATAAATTACTAATCTGTGTAAGGTGTAATATAAATGACACAAACTCAAATAATTGAAAATATGGAAAATTTAAGACGACAGATGGCAGAGTAAAGAAAGATACTTTGTGTCAGGATGAAGTTCAACAAAGCAAAGAAAATGGAATAGATTATTAAATAAACTTTGAAAAAGGATGGAAAAGGCACCTAGCTTTCACATTCTGAAAGGAATTGGTTTACTCGATTATGTGCAACTGTATCACACTCAGGAAAGTAGAAGACAAATGAAAGCAAAACAAAATTTAATTGAGCTATTATTTTGCAGACTTTGGCTTGGTTTCAGACAGCCTAATCAAATTGTGCTTTGCTCAAATAACTAATGTTAAATGCAGTCTACCAACAGATGTTTAAACAGAAACTAATTGGAAAATCTACATCCAGGGTTTAGTAACTCTAGTTGAAAAAGTTTTTAAAATTATATTCTGATGTGAAGTATTATAGTGTGATAGAAGTCCCAGTAAGCCTATGGGTCTTGAGAGAACTGAATGGAACTCTGGCCAATTAGCATGAACAATCAGAGGTGTCCACTTCTGTAGACCTTACCACTCACCCAAATCTCCTTCATCATCTTACATTTCTGGAATCGTGTCGCAATACCATATGCCAGTGTGTGCAGTGAAAGTAACGCAAAGGAACACACTTTTGATTATATTTAAAGTGGTACCATCATGACGGTTAGATCTCGACGCTGACCTTCCTTGCCAATTCTGTCATTTAGCAGGCTTTTTAAAAATCATATGATTCCAGTAATGTGCTGTTCTATTTAAGCTATTCACCTAGGTGGCACATATTGGCATTGAGCATTTCTGATATATCTTCACTGCTATTTGGATTTCTTCAGTATGGTGTAGTGCAACACAGAGCTAAACAACATGGGCCGAATTCATTTGAGTTGTAAGCAATAACCCTCAAATGAGCACTCGGATGTCAATACAGTTCCACAAGCGATGAATTTAGTCTCCGGGACCTGCTTTGTCTCTTACATCTGTCTCACACTAGTGTAACTTCTTGGCTGTCAATGGGGTGCTGTTTGATTTACACCAGTATCACTGAGTTGGATTAATTGGTAGGTTGCGTAGTTTTTTACATGCTTTTGTACACTCTTGTCATCCAGCTCAATTTTGGGATAAATTATTGTTAATGGGAAGTTATTAAGAATAGATTGGACATATGCTGGTCAGAGAGAGTCTGTACTTGATCCTACCTCAGTGCGATGGGTGGACAAGGTGACCTCTTGAGGTCCCTTGCAGCCCTACATGTCCATGATTTTATGTGTGTTTGTATTACAGTTGCACACAAAAGCAGCCAAATGAGATCACACTCCCTTGTGCTAGGCACTATATGTACATATAGAATCCTTGTCTATATGGCCAGTTGTTCTTGACAAGACACAAAGGAAGGGTTGGTATCTCCATTTTAAATATGAAGCACAAAGAGTTGTGATTTGTTCAAGGTAACACGGGGAATCTATAGCAGAACTAGGTACTAAAGTAAGATCTCCTGAGCCCCTTTCCAGGAATTTCATCAAAAGGACAGCCTTTTACAGGCAAAATTGTGCAGCTAATCTGTACATTTTTCACAACCACCTATGCAAATTGCCTGATTTCATACGTAAAACTCGTCTACTCATTTGTGCACACAATTAGCCAATCTACACAGAAGCACTGTAATTGCATTCTGAAATGAGATGCACAGTGGCTTATTAAAATACATGAAAATGGGGCCTCGTATTTTTATTCCATTGTTGGGTCGGGTCACAGATCTCCTGTCACTTGATACGCTGAAATACGACTGAGCCCACCTGCCTGCCCTTTGAGGTGCCCCACCACCCTGTCCTGCTGAGCCACGCCCCCTGGTCTCCTCCAGTGATGGCACTGAGTTGGGTCGCAGCCCACAGCAGAGCAACACAGACACCTTGATCAAAACAGCTCTAGGAAGACTCAATCTCAAGGACTTCACTGCAACCAGGTGCTCAACCCCAATGGGACCAGGACCCTGGATAAATCAATCTTAACTGTATAAATCAGTTTTATACAGAGCAAGCTCATAAACTGTTTGTCCCCCTTTAACAGTGAAAGGGGGATATACATAGCTATTGTCCCCCACCCCAGGTAACAATTATTTACATTGGGTTTATTAATAAACAAAAGTGATTCTATTAAGTATAAAAGATAGGATTTTAGTAATAGCAGACAGATCGAAATAAGTTACTAAGCAAAATAAAACAAATCATGCCAGCTAAGCCTAATACTCAAGGAAACTTGCCATATGCAGCAGTAGTTCTAATCCTCTTTTCTCACAAACTGGGAATCCTCCCTCCTTGTTTGGTCTTAGATGTTTCCACCAGTGATCTTGGGTGGTAAGCAGGTGTCTCCTGGTGTCCGGCAGCAACCCCTATTGTTTGGTTTCTCACCTTTATATCCCTTTTCCCAAAGGCAGTAATCCTTGGTGTTCAGTTGAAACTTTTCATATGTTCAGTGTCAAAATGGGTTCCAGCATCAGGTGACCTGACCACATGTCTTTGCAGGATCAACCACAGTCCAGACTTACAAGAAAAGCAAAACTATTCATAGATCATTGTCCCAAATACTGGGCCACTAAGTTCCTTGAGTACTACTAATGGCCCTCACTTAGCACATCTAGATTAGTAAACAGGTTTATACTTCATATTTCTGACTTCAGATAAAGGAATGAAACATGTACACAAATGGAACATACACATTCCACAGATTATAACTTTCCTAATGCTATTTTAGAAGATGAGTTCTGTATAAAGCATTTTCCAGTTATGCATATTTATATTCATGAGCATATTTTCATAAAGAATACAAGGCGCGATGTCACAATTCCTTCTTTCCTTCCTTTTTTGAAATGTCAGGAATGACCAGAAAAAGTAAGAGAGCAGATCTCTTCACAGTACCAGAGGCTGCCAGATTGAGCAGCCTGAAGTCCTGCTTAGTGGATTGTGCCTTGGTGAGGAAGAAATCCCTATTTCGAAAGGAATTCTGCCTTTTGAAAACTTCATTACCATTGCTGGATCATTAGGTCTACAAGCTCGTGTGCCAGTTCTATTGACACAGTGTGAAAATTAAGAGAAATGGACTGGTATTTGGATGGAAGAACAGATTTGGGTAAATTTAGGAAGTGGCATTTTGTCCCACGTTAATTTTTGTTTCAGCTAAAACCAGAATTTAAGTATCACATATTGTGGAAGGTCTAATACTATGAGAATTTCTATCCTTGCCTTTGCACTATTTCTAACCAAGAGACCTAAATATTTTGGAGAGAAGCATGGTGTAAATTTCTAAATGGATCAAACCAAAGTTGAAAATCTTGCAAGAAACCCTTTAGTCTCAAAAACAACACCGAGTGAGTTTGCACTTTAAAGACTGACTAATTTATTAGGGAAAAAGTTTTATGAGATACAAGTCACTTCTTCAGATATTGAAGTGAAAGAGAAGGCATGGGTACAGAGATGGGATTGTAACATGAGTGCTAATTAAATCAGGGTAGATGTGGAACCATTGGAAAAGAAAGTATGTGGAATTTTTCTGACCATGTCTAATAGTTCAGACAAGCACCCATAGCAAACCTATTGAGATTTGTCCATCACTAGCTAGGACAGCTGGAGCCATTTTTCTGGTTCAGTAATTTGAGTCCTGTTATTTACCCTTGCAAAAATGTAAATTTTGAAGACTTGTGTTGACTGCACACTGTCACCGCAGCAACCTCACTGCGAAATGATGATACTCCCTAACTCCAATATGATGTGTGTTCTCTTAGGGTACGTCTAGACTACATGCCTCTGTCGCCAGAGGCATGTAGATTAGGCTACCAGACATAGGAAAATGAAGCGGCGATTTAAATAATCGCCGCTTCGTTTAAATTTACATGGCTGCCGCACTGAGCCGAAAAACAGCTGATCAGCTGTTTGTCGGCTCAGCGCGGCAGCCATGTAAATTTTTATCGAAGCGGCGATTATTTAAATCGCCGCTTCATTTTCCTATGTCTGGTAGCCTAATCTACATGCCTCTGGTGGCAGAGGCATGTAGTCTAGACGTACCCTTAGAGCGATGTTCTTTTAAGGTAGTGCCAGCTGTGTTCAGTCTTAATACTTACCATCTAACAGAGGCTAGTCAATCTGAATTTAAAAAAAATATAATTTAGCAATTGCAGTTCCACAAAAGGCAGATTATATTTGATGGTTATGAACAGCAGGGCAGATATTACAGAAAAACTGTAGACAGCAGTCATTTTGAAAATATGCACAAATGACTTTGAAAATAAATATTTTGCTGCCTACACAGCTGTATTCACATTCCTGGGATCGCAGTACCATTTGTGGGATGCTTATACCTGATTATATAGAATATAATAATGCTCAAACGAAGAAAATTTCACTTAAAATCAAAAGCAGAATTAATGCCCCATGTGCAAACCTATATTACTGACTGGGGTCTTGGCATTAGAAATGGACAAATCCGTTCAGGAAAAAATAAAATCAGCTTGAGCATTCATTCAACCTCTGATCCACACTTGAACATAAACATTTAATCCTGTAATAATAATTAATATGCTTCTGCAGCACCTGTCATCCAGGGATGTCAAATGCTTTACCCACAATAACTACATACGTTTCCAAAGATCCCTGTGAGTTAGATTAGCGGTCTCTTGGGCTTCACCTGCCAGGGAAATGCAGCCATCTCTAGGGAGAAATGCAGCTGCTGTTTAATACGTCACAACAGTTTAGGACAGGTCGTGGAGAATACTGTCTCTGTTTCAGAATGTAGGTTGCAGGATATTGTCTGCAGTCTAGTAAAGAACACAGGAAGGAGCCAATTGTGGCAAGTCTTGGGGTTTCCCCATCCCCTTTTTTACATAGGTGAAGGAAAATGTGATTTGCTGGTTGAAAGAGGGAATTTTCACAACTTTTTGGAGGTCTGTTTCTCCCTGCCCTCCTCCACCATCCCTGATTGATTCAGTTCAACTAGTCATTTAGGAAAAGCGTCAGCCAATTTGACTGCAGTTTCTTTGCATCCTGATAGTGGGCAAAGTACCACACATCATGAAAAGGAGCCTAAATATCACCCTGTTAGATTGGTTCAGTTATGGTCCCGGACAGTGTTCCCCATAAAATGTGCGCTTGTGCAGCCACTCAGGAGAGTTTCAGATGTCACCCAGGTGATTAGCAGAGCACCCACAGCTAGAAGTTTTGTTTCTAGTGGTGGTGCACACTCACCCATGCCTCAGTGTGCATAAAAAAAATTATTCTGTGCATGGATGGAAAAAATCTGCCCATAGATGGACAAGATTAGAGGGAACATTGGCCCCATGCCTTGTAAAGATCAGGACTGTGATGCATTCTCTGCTGGCACCTGTCTAATTGGGGGACTTTTGTGTTGCATGCACTGGGGAATTCCTGGGTACTTGGCTGTCACAGCTGCTCGACGAAGGAGGGCTTGGGCACGAGCTGAGAGTGTTCTCATAAGGGGGAGTTTTGCTGTGGTTAGTTTAATAATCTGCGAGGCAAGCCGCTGTAAGGTGTGAATTGCAGAAGTGAGAATCTGGAGAATTTCTAGAGTGGGGGAAGGGGATGGCCTACATCCCGGGGACCAGATCTCACCCCCAGCTTACCTGGGTCTGGCCCCCCCGAGGCTTGTGGTTCTCCCCGTGCCTCCCCCCAGCAGCCCTGCATTCCCCCCACAGCCAGGTGTCCAGTTTTTAACCAAACAGTCCAGTATTTGAGCTTTCTGTTCGGGAAAAAAATTGAGAAACTATAATTGAGTAAATAGAACTGTCCAGTCTTTTCTCAGTCAGATGTAATGTAGATTGTGATGTAATGTCAAGCGTGTCCAGTATTTTTATTGAAACCATCTGGCAACCCTACCCACAGCTCCCCCACAGAGCCGGAGCACCAATGCCGGCTCCCTGCTGTGGGGGGGGGGGAGCCCCAAGTCTCGCGGTCCATAGTGAGGCAAGCCAGGGCCAGATCTGACCCACGGGGCCCCTAAGCTCTGGTGTGGGAGTGGAATGTGGGGAGTGTCATTCAGCTTCTTAGTCAGGGGCCACATCGGTGACCTGGGGTTTTTTCCCCCTTTGTTTTTGCTTCTCACTTTTATGCGGCCCCCAGCTGATTTTTCTGTGGGTCAGCAGCACTGATCCAAAAAAGGCTTCCCACTCCTGTTCTAGAGAGAAAGACAGGAACCTCAAGGTTTGGATAAGTAGTCCAGATTTTGCAGAGCTTAACTGTATTGTCATTACTGACATGCAGTGTTTAATTGTACATTCAGCGGTTCTTTCTGTTTTTGTTCTTTTCTTATGGGAAAGAACTTTGAAGGAAAGTGTGAATTGGGCACCAGAGAAGACCCAAAAGGAACAAAGAAAATCCCCTAAAGTAAAACAAGGCAAAAGAAGAGCTAGTAAAATGAAAGTTGGCAAGTTAAAGAACTTGCATTGATTTTACTTTTAACTGTATGTTTATTCAAATACTGCGAATACAGATTAACTTATTTTGCTCAGTACTTATCATTATTTACTTGCCTTGGAATGGAAACGGTAAGCACTTTGTTGGTTGGATTGAAAAGTTGCTCCATTTTACCCTGGCTTCTGCAGTCTATCGCTATATGATCAGATACAAAGCTATTTATTTTAACTTCTGACCCTCTCTCAACGATCATTCTTATGCCACACTTAAGGGACTGTAGCTCCTCTTTTCCAAATGGTGGAAATGCCCAGCAGTGCTACAAGAGATTGAAACTTAAACCTTCCTTAATAGTAACAAAACTTAAGGAATAACTATTTTAAAAGGGGGGAGGGAAATTGGATAAAAAAGGAAATTGTCAGAAAAGTTCAGTGTTTCATTATAACAGAACAAATGGGAAAGAGCAAACGAGGATAGCTTTGATTCTTCTCCCAATATCTGATCTTAGGAGGAATGAAGGATGAATTTTTTCCTCCTCTGTGTCAGTGACACTAACCCCCTCTACTATGATAAACAAAAGAACAAGGAGAATGAGTGTAGATGATTAGTGGTATTACCTTTGTTTAGAAACAATAAAACCCTAGACTGTCTGGCAGGGGAAAAGGCCCCAAAGCCCTGTGGCGACACCATTGTAAGCTATAGTATGTGTGTGTTTCTTGCAGATCACTGTGGAATTATGTGTTTGGGGGAGTGATGTTTGTTTTTGTGTAAGAGCATTAATGATTTTTTTGCATTCAGAATAAAATTAAAATTATTTAACTCACATTAACCATCACAGAAGAAGAGAGAGTAGTTCTACAACATAAAAATAAATAGCTAGATGTCTCAAGAGATACCTTTTTAAGGCACTTTAACTTGTTGTTTAAAAAGTGAATTCGCTTTGAATGGTTCACTGGATTGTGTCCATGGAGGAGGAAACAAACCCTTGTCTTTCAGGAGAGCCCCACAGTGGATGTGTTGTACCAAAGATGACAACTGTAAACGTATTTTATGGTGTGGATGGAACTTCTTAAAAAAACAACAACAACAAAAAAAACACTTTACTCCGTAATGGTTTTGTTTTCAAAAAGGTTTGAACAACTGATACAACCACCAAGCAGCCCTATTCCCCTAGAGGAGGGTGGAATAATAATTATGATGGGTTGTTGTTGTTTTTTTCCATTACTGGTTGATTTCTCTTTGCAGCTGTAGGAGGCCTGATCTTTCACTTCTGTATTTATCCATTTAGGCAATTTATTTGAAAATGCGATGAAGTTTACTTTCATGACATGCCTCTTAACTTAGAGCAGTTAAGACAACGGAAAAGTTGCAAACTGGACATGAGTGAAGATGGGATTTTATGTGAGGAGAGGACATAGAGGGTAGATAATTGTAAATTCTATTGCCAGGAACTGGTTGACAGCAGATTTGCTGAAGGCAGTTTAGCAGAAGACTAGGGAATCAGCATTTAAGTAGAGATAGTCTGACAGAATGTTCCGGATAGCTACAGCGTGGAAAGCTAGCAACAGTTTTGAGGTGTTATTGGGCAACAAAGGACTGAGCTTGGGTAGAAGAGAGATAAAATGAGGGAGCTGAGAAGAGGCTGGAATTAAGCTGTCATGGAATAAGAGGGAAGTTATCATGGATTGATAACTGGTTAAAAGATAGAAAGCAAGGGTAGGAATAAATGGTCGGTTTTCAGAATGGGATGTTTTCCCCTGTGTGTCTGTACTGAGACCAGTCCCATTCAACATATTCATAAATGATCTGAAGAAAGGGGTAAACAGTGAGGTACCCACATTTGCAGCTGATCTGAAACTGCTCAAGAGAGTGAAGTCCAAATTAGACTGTGAAGTGCTTCAGAGGGGCCTCACAAAACTAGGTGAATGGACAAAAAATGGCTGATGGATTTTAATGTTAAATGCAAAGTAATGCATATTGGAAAACATAATCCCAACTATACATATAATATTCTAGGGGCTGAATTAGCTGTTACCACTCAAAAGATATTGGAATCTTGGAGAGACTGATAAAAAAGGGACTTCTCAGCTTGGAAAAGAGACAACTAAGGAGGAATATGATGGATGTCTCTAGAGTCACATGACAGGTGTGGGAAAAAATGAATAAAGAATTATTTACTCCTTCCCACCACACAACTACTAGGGGTCACAAAATGAAATTAATAGGTAGCAGGTTTAAAACAAACAAAAGTCAATCTGTGGAACACAACACACAGTCAGTCTGTGAAACTCTTTGCCAGAGGGTATTGTGAAAGCCAAGACTATAACAGGGTTCAAAAAAGAGCTAGATAAATTCATGGGGAATAGGTCTACCAATGGCTATTATCCAGTATGGACAGGGATGGTGACCTTAACCTCTGTTTGCCAGAAGCAGGGAATGGGTGACAGGGAATGGATCAGTTGATGGTTACCTGGCATTGCCCACTGTCAGAAGACAGGATTCTGGACTAGATGGATCTTTGGTCTGACCTAGTATGGCTGTTATGTTACGTTCTTATTATTTCACAAAGTAAGTGGATGTAAGTGGATAGAATCTGCCATCTATGGGTGCTATATTCAAAGTCTGCAAGGGTATGTCTAAACTACATCCCTCTGCTGAAAGAGGGATATAAATTAGGCAAATTGATAGTGCAAGTGAAGCGGGGATTTAAATATCCTGCGCTTCATTGGCATAATCGCATCACATCGGTCTTTCGAGAAAGGGTATTTGTAAGTGGAAGTGCCACCTAGACACGGTTCTTTCAGAAAAAAAACCTCCTTTTTCGAAAGATCCCATACTCTGAGGGTTTTTAAAGACCCGTGTCTAGACGTCACTTTCACTTTTGAAATACCCTTTTTCGAAAGACTGCTGTGACAATTATGCAAATGAAGTGTGGGATAGTTAAATTAGGCTTTCGATTTGCCTAATTTACATCCCTCTTTCAACAGAGGGATGTACTTTAGATATACCCTCACTTCTTAGTTCTTACTACTTTGAAAAAACACAGTCCATTTGAAATCTAGCCAGTTTAAAACTGTTGTCAGGTGCTATACTTGAGTCTTTCTGACAGCTTTTGTTTTTTAAATCACATTTTCTTACATAATAAACTGTTCCTCTTTACCCTGTTGGTGTGGAAAGACAAGATGGGACAAACACACAGCAGGGGAAATGGTCTGATAGAGGAGGAACAAAGGGCTGACAAATGCCCAAAGTAGACAAATAAGGACAATAAAAATGGAAATATTTCCCTTCTCATTTCCTAACTTTAGGAACGTTACAATGCATTTAATTAAGTAACTGTGTAACTGCTGAAAAACTTCAGCAGTTACATGGCTACATATGGGGCAGCAGTCAGCTCCCTGAGAATCAGTGCACGTAGGAAGCTGGCTTTTAAGCTGGCTCCGTGTGCGTACCAGCTCCTGACTCTCCCCCTTCATCTCACACTGCTGCCTCTGCTACAGAGCTGAGCAGTAGCATGGGATGGTGGTGTGGAGGCGGCTCCCCAGGAGTTAGTGCACGCAGGGAGCTGGCTTAAAAGTTAATTGTGTACACAGTTACACTTCCACATCCCTACTGTCCATACACAGATTGGTCTTCTCATGTCAGCAGCTGCTCAGGACCTGGCTTCCCAGATCCTGCTAGTGGAGGGGGACAAAGCACAAGTCCCATCATAACTCAGTCCAAACCCTGTCGTGTAGGTGGACGCAGGTCCCCTCATAGACTTTCAGATCTGCATAGTGTCACACTGACATATTAGCATGGCTATGAGATGCAAGTCCCGCAACTGTTAACCCAGGTTTACAAGGCAGTGTTGTGTGCTCAGCTCAGGCTTGGAAACACCCAAAGTTGCCAACTTTCCCAACCGGATAGAAAGGACATCATTGCTGTGAATGGCATCTGGGCCAACCTATTAGGAAAGTTGGCCACCCTAGAAACACTGATTCCCCAAGCCTGATTCCTGCAGTGCTAGGTTTACATTGTAGACCTATCCACTGCACCTTTAAGTTCCTGCATTCTCAGCATGCAGCAATCATCAGTCCTTCTAAAAGTCTCTGAAGAGTGGTTTAAACATGACAGCAACTATATGGTAAATGCAATTCTAGTAATAAAAATATGGTATTTAAACACATTTTTCAT
Organism: Pelodiscus sinensis; assembly: GCF_049634645.1. Lineage (NCBI taxonomy): Eukaryota > Metazoa > Chordata > Testudines > Trionychidae > Pelodiscus > Pelodiscus sinensis. The sequence goes on along the minus strand of NC_134721.1, from coordinate 9,751,636 downwards.
GAGAATTTTAAAGACTAACAAAACATGTAGATGGTATCATGGGTACAGCCCACTTCTTCAGATGAAGACTAACTCTGCTACCTCTCTGAAGTTCATGAGAATTGTTATTTTACCCTACAAATCTAGCTGTCTCTTTTTCTTTTTAATGCATCATTATTGACTCCAAGGTTAAACATTATAACGTTCTCATCTGCAAATTTTAAAAAAAATCAATAACTTCGTATTATTAGTGCAGGCTTATAAACCAGATTGTACTACACAGTTGCACTGATGTGCCTTCCCCATGATGAGGTATGTACAAAGTAGGGATGTGAAGGATTAGTCGACCATCTGTTAAGCAAATGCTTATTGGGTAGTCGACAGGATATTCAACTACAGGCAGTCCCCGAGTTACGCGGATCCGACTTATGTCGGATCCGACTTATGTCGGATCCGCACTTACGAATGGAGCTTTCTCGCCCCGGAGCTCGCAGGCAGCGGTCAGCCACCTCGACGTCCGGGGCGAGAAAAGCTGCTCCCGATGCCCCTGGTCTGCTGGGGACCGTCTCCAGCAGACCAGGGGCATCGGGAGCAAAGCCGCAGCCCCGGCGGTTTGCTCGCGGTGTCCCTGGTCTGCTGGAGACGGTCCCCAGCAGACCAGGGGCACCGCGAGCAAAGCCGCAGCCGTGGCAGGGTCCCACGCTTCTGAGGCTTTTCTCTGGGAAAGCCTCAGAAGCGGGGGAACATGCCGCTGCTGCGGCTTTGCTCGCGGTGCCCCTGGTCTGCTAGGGACCGTCTCCAGCAGACCAGGGGCACCGGGAGCAAAGCCGCAGCGGCGGCAGGTCCCGCGCCAGAGCAAAGCCTCAGAGGCGAGGCACCCCGCCGCTGCGGCTTTGCTCCCGGTGTCCCTGGTCTGCTGGGGGGGGGTGCAGCTAGTGTGCCCCCCCCCCAACAGACCAGGCTTTTGTTGTGGACCCTGGGGCAGAGCAGCTGGGGTGCTGACGGTTGGTCCCGCAGCGCCGCTCTGGGCACTACTGGGCCAACCCGGCAGCACCCCAGCTGCTCTGCCCCAGGCGTCCCCAAGTCAGCCGTTGCTGAAACTGACCAGCGCTGACTACAGGAAGCCTGAGGCACAGTTGCTCTGCCCCAGGCTTCCTGGAATCAGCGGCTGATCAGTTTCAGCAGCAGCTGATTTGGGGTTCTTAAGTTGAATCTGTATGTAAGTCAGAATTGGCGGTCAGTTTCAGCAGTGGCTTACATACAGATTCAACTTAAGGACAAACCTACAGTCCCTATCTTGTACGTAACCCGGGGACTGCCTGTAGTTGCTTCCCACTCCTTGCTGCCTCTATCAGAAAAAGGCAGCAAGGAGTGGGGGGAAGAGGAGGGAGTACTTCAAAGTGGCAGCGCCATGTGGAGCCTGGGGCTAGACCCCTGGCTCCATGCAGCGCTGCCACTTTGAAACGTCATGTGCAGCCCGGAGCCAGCTGGAGTGTCCCCAGACTGCGTGCGGTGTTTCAAAGCAGCACCACTGCATGGAGCTCGGGATCAGCTGGGGACTCCTCCACTGACCCCGGGCTGCATACGGCGATGCTGCTTTGAAACGCCCCGGGAGTCGTCAGGCTCCTCCTGGCATTTCAAAGCAATTAGTCAATTAGTCAATATTTAACATCCTTAGAACAAAGCAGGTGTTTTCATTTGTGTAATTGGAGTTGAGTTTAGCACAGTATTACTTATAAATGGATTACACATGTTCAGTAATTCATAGAAAGTGATAGTAATTTTGCTTAGGCATTTACTTTCTGAACTAGATGTATAAATACAGGGTATTGTCAAAACTACATAAGGTACCTTTAAAAACAATAACAACAACATCATCTGTCGGAATTTCCCCACACAAGTTTTGGTTGCTAAAACAGCAGTATATCTTCCTCCTTTATGCTTAAAACGGTAACTTTTACAATTTAAATAGTATCCTGTTTTGACAAACTGTAAAACCACAAGTCTCAAAGAAAAACACATGAAGCCCTGTGTCAATAGATGCTGGCATCTCTCAACAGGAAGCTTTGGGGTGACACATGTTGTCAGTATCTCATGCAGTAACAAGGAATGTTCAACCCTATTCATTATTAGATCTGGAAAATGGAAAGACAGGCTCTGATGCTTCTCATGTGTGTTTACACTGATAGCAGTACATTGCATAACAGGTTGCTTCACAAAAAAAGTTTTCCCCAGCTAAAACTGCTGTTCCCCCACAGAGACTGTGCAAAGTAAAAGTGCCTGCAGCTGTACTATCACCTCAGGCTGTAATCTCATCAGATCTCTTGCTAAGCAGCCCTGGTCCTTATTTAGATGAGTGGCCTCTAATACAAGCCCAAGGTGCTACAGAGAGCAATGTTGGTAATTCCATATGGATCACTTTTTCCCCCACAGGAGAATTCTGAAACAGTGACCCAGGATCAAGTTAGAAGCCATGGTGCAGCTGGGGCTGCTGTCTTACAAAGAAATAGTAAAACTGAGTACTGGCCACTTGTCACGTAAGATTCTCCAACGTTTTTGAGTGGCCAGTGCACTTGGCTAGATTCCATTTGTATAGTTACACATTCTGCCTACCTAAATTTCCCCTGCAAATTCTGTTGGATAAACTATTCTTTTTCATCTCTCAGTTGTTGTGTGTTGGGGCCGTGCAGTATTAACTAGCTGTCATGCTCAATGCTAGAGATAGTTTCACTGCAGTTATCAAGTAAATAGGTTATCTTTAAAAAAAAAGTTGAAAAACTTTGCAGAAAGAGAGAAACTTTTTTCACTTTTGTGACAAACTCTGGAGCTTTCTGGATCAAAAGCATTGTTGAAATGTAAGTCATTACCGTGAAGATAAGTGCAGATTCACAGCAGCAGGCTTTACAAGGGTCGTATTCTGTGCCTGCGTTTCTGTAACCCTACTGCCATTCGCTTGCCAAAACTTCAGTTCATTTGATGGTTGAGGTGGCTCAGTTGCACTCCCTCTCAACACAATTCCTTTTAATCCAGGAAGCCACCACGTAAGCCACCATTCCTGTCCTCACAGGCACCTCAGTTCTCAGACCTTCCCGTTCAAACCAAGCATGTTAAATATGGGTTAATTGAATAGTCAGGTAACCTCATGAATTCTTATCAATTAGTCGACTATTCTATAGTCCCCGGGGGTGGGGCCGGCAGCTGGTGTGCTCTGGCCTCGCTCCCGAGGAGCCAAGCTCCCCTTGCAGACTGGCTGCCTGCTGCCCAATGCTGCTGCTTCTGATAAAGAGGCAGCAGCACGGGGTGGCAGCAGCCCCTGTCTACGGGATGTCTGAGTTCCCGCACCCAATGCGAGGCGAAAATGAGCTTAGCTGCCTACCCATGTGGCAACTAATACACTTCAAATGTATGGCCACAGCGGGGGTAGGTCCCGGATCCGGTGCGAGCCAGGACTGAGCCAGGCTGCCTGCCTGCCCAGCTCCTAATATATTTTAAATGCAGAGCTGCAGCGGGGCAGGTCCCAGACCCGTCGCAAGTCAGGAGTGAGCCGGGCTGCTGGCCAGCCTGCTAAAAAAAATGTCCAGGGGCAGGGAGGGAAATGTATGTAGTTTCTAGCATTAACCTATAAACTTTTGCTTTATCAGTTAATCGGTGAATCGACTACACTATTACATCACTAGTTCAAATGTATTCAGACCTTCCTGACTTCACCTCTCCACAACATATAGGGCTGCCGTTCAGTTTTCAACTGGAAAGCCCACTGGAGAAAAGGCTACAGGCAGCACAGCTTTATAAGGGCCATCCTTATGATTCCTGGTGCCTCACACAGCTCAAACATCTCCCGCCTCCCTCCCCCCAGAGTGGGGAACCTGGCTGCTCTGCGGGGGAGGGGGAGCGCACTACACGCAGGGCTGTGAGGCTGCAATGGCAGGAGCTGTGGGGGGCAAGCAGATTGAATGGTGCCCTAGACAGCCATGTATGCCTAAGGACAGCCCTGACAGCTACTTAACATCTGGTTGGCTGCATCAGACAGCTTACCATGCCTCTCTGGAAGTGGCTGGCATGTCCCCCTGGCTCCTAGGTGTTGGGCCAGGGCCAGAGGACTCTGTGTGTTGCCCCCATCCACAGGCACCACCCGCCAGCTCCCATTGGCAGTGGTTCCCAGTCAGTGGGAGCTGTGGTGCTGATGCTTGTGGCGGTGCCTACACCGCGGGCAGGAGTGCCATGCAGAACATCTCCTTGCCTCCTCTCCCCCCCACCACCCGCCTCCCCTGAATCTAGGAGCTGGAGGGACATGCTGGCCACTTCTGGGAACTGCCGGAAGTAAGCACTGTATGGAGCCCCTTACGTGAACTCCCTCCCACGTCCCAATCCCCTGCCCCAGCCCGGAGCCCCCTCCCACACGCTGAACTCCTCAGCTCCTCCCCCCTCAGCCTGGAACCCACACCCCTAGCTGAAGCTCTTACCCCTTCCTGCATCCCAGCCCAGGCCCAGTGCAAATGAGTGAGCGAGCAAGGGTGGGAGAGAGCAAGCAATAGAAGGAAGCGGTTTGAGGGGGGGCAAGGGGCAGGGAAAGGAAGTTCAGTTTTCTGCCATCAGAAAGTTGGCAACCAAGAGTGACTGGTGAGGAACGAAGGGGGGGGGTCCCCAGTCATGTGACCACCCCCCCTTCACATGACTCCTCCCTGCGCCACCCCTAGCCCTAGTACTCGTCCTCTGTTCTGCCATTACCCTGCGTCTTCTCCCCAGTCCCCCTCAGTAACACTACTCAGAGGACTAGCAGGAATCCAGCGCCACCAGCAGGGCAGCAGTGAGGTCTGGGAAGCAGAACGACATGGCCACATCCTGCTCTGCTCCCACATCTGCACTAACCAGATCACTTCGCTTCCTGCCAATGAGTGACGTGACTGGGAGCAGCCTGCCCCCCGCCACCTCCTTAGTTGCAGGTAAATGTAGGAAAGTCTGACCCCTGCTGCAGGCACTAGGCCCCTCCTCTAGCTCCCTGGGACTCTGTGGCCTCTTACCCCCTTCTCACGCATCCCCTGTTGGTAACCCCAACAGCGTAATTGTTCCCGTTTGGGCTGGAGCCCATGCTTAGTGATCCTTCTGCCTTGCCAGGATTCAGACCCTGAGCTTCAGCCGGTGTGGGAATGTCCACACTGATGTTTTTAACACCCCCACTCCTTCAATCCAGAGTAGGGATGTCAGAGTTTAAACCGTTAACTGATATGCTGATGCTACTCTGTGCTCCTGTTACCATTTAAATTCTGCGAGAGAGCACGAGTGTCCGCAGGGGCAAGAGTGATTAGGATCCCATGCTGTGAGACTGGGGCTCCTGGAGCCAGAGGCAGCCTGCAGCCCACGGAGCCCATTTAACCATATAATCAATGGAACTTCCGTTGGTTACACACGGTTAATATTTTTAAACCGTGTTTACATCCCTAATCCAGTGTCAGTTGACCTGGATCCTGAGACTTATGTTTCTTCTTGCAATGTACAGACCCAAGGTCTCCTCGACAGGCCTACTCTAACCCCAAGCCACAATAGAGCTCCACCATTCTCTGTGAGGTTCCACTTACTTTTTCTGTGATCCTGCAAAGCCTTTCCCATTTATTCTGACCCCTCGTGCTCTCTGCATTTTTGTTGCCTGTTGTGTCAGGGGACTAAAGGCAGGTCTGAAATGACTTCCCACCTATGCAAAGCCTAGCTTCTTCCTCACTTCTGTCACACAGTTCTTCATCAGAGCCTGTTAATAAACCGTCCTCTCTCCCCCCCCCCCCCCCGCCCAAGCCCAGCCCAGAATTGATAACTTTAATGGACCCAGTGTGCTTGTGTAGCTCCATAATAAACTAAGGTTTTAGTACAACTTAAATTGCATTCTATAAAATAGATTTTAAAAATGTCAGGAAGGCCTAAGTGACTGAGGAGCTTATGGCTTCAACTGCACACACAGAGGGTATGTCTAGACTACATTTTACTTTCAAAAGAATATATGCAAATTCATCAGGAATTTGCATATCTTCTTCCGATTGTGTTTTCCAAAGTTGTTGGTTTTTTTTCCATCTAGACGCTGTTCTTTCGGAGGGGAAAACCCTTTTTTTGAAAGAACCTTCTTCCTAAAAAATTGAGGCTTACAGGTTCTTTTAAAAAAAATGTTTTTTTTTGTTTTTTTCCCCAAAAGAACCATGTCTAGACTGCTTGCTTTTTCGGAGGCAAAAAAAAAAACCTCTTTCAAAAAGTGATCGGAAGAAGATATGCAAATTCCCACTGAATTTGCATATCTTTTGAAAGTAAAACATAGTCTAGACATACCTCAAGTGTGTAGCTTTAATTAAATTGGTACAAGCAAAGGAGTAAAACCAACCTCCTCCCTCCTCCGCCCCCCCCCCTTGCCTCTCTTCCCCTGCCCCCAGGCCATTTTCACAAGTCTAGTAATAGAGGCTTAGATTCCTATACTTTAGCCACGTTAGAGAAAGGTGACCTTTATTATTGAGTTTTCCTCAATAATAGGTTTGGTTGCCGTGGTTGTTCTCTAGGGTGCATTTGGATATATTTGTGCCCGAATCCAAAAGCAGCCATGGAAGATTTGTAACACTGTGAGCTGTGGCCATAAAATTCAGTTTGGATCACAGGGTAAATCATTTTCAATTTTGTATCAACACTTTGTTCAAAAGTGCCTTTTCCACAGACGCTCCCACCCATATCCTTCCTTCCTTGTTTTACACCCACTTCCAGCAGTGCTCTGCCTTGTGGCATCCTTCCCTGACCAGCCAGGCGTTGGCTACAGCTCCCTTTCGAACCCTTGAGTGGCCACAGGAGTCACTGCACAGCAGTATGAGGGCATCCGTGCTAGCAGGAGCTGACCATGTTACCATTGCAATATTCACTGTCAGAACTGATGGATGAAACCTGATGAGGCACTGAATGGGTTTGCTTACAGGGTAACACAGAGCATCAAACACTAGGCCACTGGGTCAGGCCATGAACTGGTATTTCTTTGAAGCCTTTTAAGGACTGTACAGAAGTACCGTATTTATTTTGTATTTGGTTGTCTGGTTGGTGTGCAGTTCCTTTGAGAAATTCAGCAACTTTTCTTAAATTTCTTCCAATATTTTAATGAGTTCGCAGTTGTTGTGATGCTGCCTTATTAACTGCATTATAATTTTAAAATCATTTTGCTTGTTGATTGCATTTAAATAACTGCCACTGAGGTGATCGGGAAGTTTTCGGAAAGATACATTGTTCTTTTTACTGTGTTGGAAAGTGGCATTGATGACCTATTCACACTGCTATGATATCTCACCTTACAAGAGCTTCCCAAAGGAAAGGGCTTCCTGGTAATAGTTTGCTGCCTCCCCCCCTCCCCCCGCTTCTGTTTCCTGTGAAGAACTTCTGACCATAGCTTTTGCTTTTATAAAATCCTCAATAAACTAAAAAGATAATGAAGAGAGGGCTCTGGAGATTGTGTATTGGGGATTGTTTTTTCTTTGTCTCTGTTTAACCACGCTGTATCCAGCCCAGAATAAAATTAGGGTGTCTGCATAAAATGAATTTTGTGGTATCAGTCTAGGAAGGTTTTCAAAAAGCCTACAGGTGTTGGACTCTTAATAGATTTATAGATGCCAAAACCAGAAGGGTCCATTGTGGTCCTGTAGTCTGACCTCCGATATAACACATGCTATAGAAATTCCTCGAAATAATTCCCAGAGCATTTCTCTTGGCACCTTTTGAGAATCCCGTCCATCATTCTTAGCAGCCGCCTGTCCCCATCAATACATTTAGCATTAATTAACATCCATCCTCATTGTGTTAATAGAGAGAGGCCCTTAACTGCCTGGGCATCTCTACAGATGGATTTTCCAAGTGACGAGCAAGCTGAGCATGAAGAAGTTGCTGTCCCTGCTCTATCTCTTCTATAGCCAAATGAAGGACTTTGCTCAGTAGCACCTCTAAATCCTGATCTTTTGTGCTGTTGAAGTCAATGGCAAAGCTTGCAATGCCAGTGGTGCAGGATCAAGACCCTAGTAAGTGCTAAATTCAACTTTATTTAAAACTAATGATAATGCTACAGCAGAGCTAGCTTAGGGAAGCCCACTACTCATGTATCCTTCACATGTTTTTGTATCTGAACTACTTTCCTAGAAAGTTGAAATCTTCTATATTAATGTCTTTCTTTCATAGTTCAACTTTAGGGTGTATTCTTGCAAACACTTAAGCACGTGATTAAAGTTACTCATGTGCTTAAGTATTTTCAGAATTGGATGCTTTTTTGCCTTTCTTCCTGTTTCTAATGAAGCTGCATGTTCCCATCATTTTTTTTTGTTTTCTTCTCTTTTGTTCAACTTCATCAGTAATAATAATAGTTAATAATTAGCACTTCCATACCACTCTTCACTTTCAAAGCGATTTCAGGCATTAAATCTGTAAAGTTGACAATATTACAGTGTTGACTTGTTGCCTCACTGATGTTGCAGAGAGAGCAAAGCCGACTCTTTTTTTTTTTATGTCGGCCAAAACAGGGTCAGTTTTTTAAAGTGCAGCATTGGCAAAAATAAAATTCACTCCTAGGCTGACACATTGCCAAACTTCAGCTCAGAGCCAATTTTTAGAGCTGAGTAATAAACACCTGGAAAATTCTGGTTTATAATAGAAGTGCAGAAGAGCCATTAAACGAGTGGCTGAGAAACCTGTTAAAGTTGGACCTTTGTCTCAGTGACCATGGACTTTACCTTTGAGCCTGTCACTCAGAGATTCGAACTGAGCCTGTATGAATTGGCCTGGCACAACATTAGAGGTTTTCTTCTTCCCAGCGAAGTCATGTGACTCATTTCCAAATGTGGTTGGATGGGCTTAGCGTTCACAGAGTATTTGTTGCTATGGAAAGTCACCACCTCCCGCCAGAATCTCTCCCTCTAACTTTGGGAACATCTCTTGTCACCTTGCTGAATCACGTTCCGAACCTCTAGCTGTAAGCAGGGATGTTAACTATAGGTTAATTGACTACTCAAGTAGTAACCCCCAGTGGGCTCTTACTAAATTTGAAGTGCAGAGCCGCAGCGTCCCAGGCGTGGCCCGAGCTGGAGTGTTCGGTCCAAGCTCACGCCGCCCCCAGGAGCTAACCCTGCAGTGGCTCTTAGTAAATTTGAAGAGCAGAGCTGCAGCGGGGTTGGCTCCCCAGGGCAGCACAAGTCAGGTTCCGGCTCATGATGCCCTAGGACCCGCCCCCTGCCATTCCCATCTCCCTTCCCCTGCCCCGCACTACGGAGACAGTGCTGAGGAAATGAGTTTTTCAACCAGATCCCACCCAGCTCCTCCTTCCCCCCCTTCTGCCTCTGATACGGAGGCAGCAAAGCGAGGGAAGCGAGTAAGTAGTCAAGTTGTGACTCAACTAGTCACTTACATCCCTACCCGTAAGCTTTCCTCACAGAGTGAGGATCCAACCAGAGGAGTTGAGGAGTAGTGATAACAAAAACCAAGTGCGGGCATCTCCCAGCATCATGGATCACAACCAGAGGAGTAGTGATCACAAAAACCAAGTGTTGGCATTTCCCAGCAGTATGGATTGGAGGGTGGGAAAAGAGAGGACAGTTATGTGCTGAGACAGAGAACAAGAAGGGAAGAAGAGATAACATTAGCAGAAGGTGAGGCATGTGAAAAGGGGAACAATTGGAGAGTAGTGTGGAAAGTAAGGTAGATGAAGCTTGAGTTCTAGGCAAGTGTAGCAACGTTTGAAAGTGGAAAGGAAGATGTAGTTTGCAGGATGAAAGCGTTTGGGAAAAGGAGGAAGAAGATACTGCAAGAAAAGAGATGGGAACAGAATTTCAGAGGAGAAAAGAGATGTAGCAAGATAGAGGGATGGAGCTGGAAGGGAATAGAGGCCCAAGGGATGGGGTTAGAAGGAAGGAGGAGTAAAGGCACAGATTTTGGTAGTAGGTGAGGATAGAGCAAGGAGTACAGCACTTGACACAAAAAGGAGAAATGAAAGGATCAGGAAAAGGGGAATACACAGTCCAAGGGAAGGAAGTGCTGGCAATAGTATCAACTCCAAGAGGAGAGCTGCTTTATTTTCCATATCAACCCCTGGTGAGCCTTGACAAGCAGAGCAGCAGGAAACCCTAAAAAGTCTGCTCGGCTCATTTTTTTCCCTCCAGGTTTGACGGCTGATTTCTGTAGATTTTGGAGGAAATGGGGTAGCTCCACTTCCTCGTGTCTGTGACCTCACTAGTGCATCAGTTTGTCAGTTTATCTCAGCACCTTGCTTGCATGCAAATTTCACTTTCCAGATAAGTATCAGGCATGCAGATGTCTGAAACCATAGCTGGGAATTGAAAGTTGCACATTCCCAAGGTAACAAACAGTCTGTAACCAACTGGGCCCTTTCACTCCATTCTGGTTTAGATTTTGCATCAAGATGCTGAAGCTGTGAAATAGACCAATAAGTACACTGTTGTCAAATAGTAAATTGTCTAGTTAAAGAAATCAGGAGCTGAAGAGAATAGATATTAATGTGCCTAGCCAAGACACACAATTATGCCCTAGGATTCTTCAAAACTAATATATGTTAAAGATGAAAACTGATTAACAAGAGAGACTTTTCTGTTTAGGGAACTTCTAAGGCTATGTCTACACAGCAGCGTTATTTCGGAATAACTGACATTCCAAAATAACGTAGTGCGTGTCTACACTACAAGGCTTTATTTCAAAATAATGTCAAGCTGGAGGACTTCTTACACAAGCTCACGGCAACCCTTGTTTCACAAGGGGTGAGGGACGTCGAAGGAAGAGTGTTCTTCCTTCAACTTCCTGCTGTGTAGACAGCGCCAAAAGCCAAAGGAAGCTATTTTGACTTAGCAATGCAATTGATGGAGCTCAAGTTGTGTCGTTTAATTCAACTTTAATCCTGCTGTGTCGATGTACCCTTAAGAGAGGAGAATTTACACTGCATTTTTACTCTTTCATTATGAGTTATGAGGAATATGTCAGCAAATCCAGGAAATTTTAGTATTACTGTTTCATACAATTTTTAGATTTTTTTTTAACTGTAGCACCAATGCATTCTCTCTATATTGTTAGGAATGCTCTTTAAAAATCAGAATTCCTCCCCTCCCCAAAATAGTTAATTGGATTTTAAAGTTAAAATACCATACAGCTTTTTTGCAAGAATAAGGGTGTCAGAGCCATTGGTCCTTACCAAATTACACTTTGAGTAGTTGCATTCTGCCTGCTTATCCACCCTGCAATTTCATTTGAGTACAGGATTCTTCGCTTCAGGTGTCCTGAATTATTGCACAGTACTGCACTGTTAAGCAGCTGCTGTGTTCCACCCCAGAAATGGCTACAATTCAGTGAAAGATCAAGTCATTTTGTGTCTCCAGAGTTTGAATAACATGCTTTAGGTCTCCTGAAGGCAAAAGTTTGAATATGTAAGTACTAATAACTTTTTATATGTTGCTGTATGATAGGTATTTTTTTCCGACTCTTCAGATCTCTTTGGCAGGAAAAAAAATGAACTTTTTAATACTATTTATTTTGCGGGACTCCAGTGCTGTTCCGACATTTGGCGGGACTTTATTTGGTCAGCCCATCCAATCCCTCTCCTACCAGACCAAAAATCTGCTGCATTCTACATTCATTGTCATATGTGTTGCATTATGACCAGGATTCTGGGCTGTAGATGAGAATGGGGGAGGCTATGAATACAGACCATTGGAATCAAGAATCCACTGAGGCCCCGAGTGTGCTGGTTGTACTTCAGGGACCAAGACAAGCATTGACGGGACAGAGAGCCAGGAGGTCCACCTCACAGCTCCTTCCTGTCCCACAGCTTCTTGCTGAAACTGACTGTAGCTCTGCCTTCTCCCTGCTGATTCAGCGGTACTGTGTGACTAAGTGCTCTCTGCGGCCTGCAGACTGCCAGCACACAGAGGGGGCAGCAGCTGCACACACAAGAAGGAGGAACTTGGCCTGCCAGGCCAGGCTTTTGACTACCTATTGTTGGCCAGTTGTGCTAAAAGAGGAGGACCCAGCCTGGGATCACGGAACCCTTAGGAGTCATCTCTTTCTTCTGACTTAAGGATTGCAATATGCAGTAGCCAGTTCAGATAGACATGATCATCATTCAGAAACACTGCCGGCAGGCAGGAGTCCTCTTCCATTTGATTGAGGGGCAGGACTTCACTTAATTGGAAGTGAATTTTTTAACGCACCACAGTCTGTGATGCCACGTTTAATATGTGCCAATATTTTGTTACAGCAACACAGGATTGTGACTCATATAAGAGCAGGAAAAAAAAAAAGGCCAGTGTTGCAAAAACAAATCTAAAGAAGTGGGAGAACCCCCCAAAGGTTCCAAATTCAGAACAGAGTCATGACGTTTGGATACTTATTGGAACCTGTAGAGGCTTCTCATTCTAACCCCTATTTACTGATTCCATCATGCTTGTAAGACACTGACGCTGCTATTACTTCTGAGGACCTAGTGAATACTTGGCCAGCTATTTCCTCCTCTGCGTGTTCCTCTGTGCAACCTCCCATGACTCCCAGAATATGCCATCTCTGCTGGAGCTGACCTGTAAAAGCAGAGTTAGGAAGCCAACAAAGAAGAGAGAATTTCAGGTAGCTCAGCAACAGGAGGTGAACTTGTATCCCTGAGAGGTGGAGGTCTGATATTACTGCCTGTTCTCCCCCCTCCCAGCTTGTGCCCATGATCACAGAAGAAACCAGATTGGGACAGTTTCCCATACCTTGCAATGCTGGAGGGAGGTGACTGCACTAGAAGGCCTTCCATCATGTTCATTCTTCTCTAATATCCAGGACAATCTGAAGGAGAATTTCTGAAAGGTAATCCCAGTAGTGGAAGCCTAGAGAGAGGCAGTTTTGTCCACAGAAGTTTTCAAGCCACTCAGTTATTTTTGCAAAGGGCTTCCACATGTATTTCTGGCTGATTTTCAGTCACCTCTCCTGTTAGAGGACACAGCAAGATAATCGGTAAAGTTTGGAACTTAGTGATGTGCTTCATTTTTTCATCTTAAAAGCTCATTTTAAACCCTTCAGTGGAGATGTAGCTATAAACACACCTGTTAACTTTAACAGGAATGCTAAAATCCCAAGGCACTGCTTTGAAAATTCTCCCTCTTCATATAGGACCAGCAGCACTATCACAGCATAGCTTCTTTATATGCCTCCACCTAAATTTGCAGTTCAGTGGGATGAATGTTTATTTAGGAAATAAACCAGACTATTGTATTTTTTTTTTTAATAAAATTAGCTTTTTTCTTCTTTAAACAAAAGATAAGAGAAATCTCTTTAGCTTTTTTTTAATTATGTATATTTGAATGCTGGAGGAAAACTTGAACTGAGCGTCAGCTAAATATACTGTATCATGAAACCTTAGGGACCACTGAAATGAGAACAGAGGCCCATTACAGCTAAGAAGGTGTTTTATTGAAAATATGCCGACGTGCTTTCCCAGGAGAGTGAGTAAAAGATGGCAAGATGCCCAACAGTAATACAGGTTATTCTCCTAGACAGGCTAAAATATATAGTTTGGCACTCCTATGCTGTGTGTGAGTGAGCTATATAATAGACTAATGTGCATTTTTACATTAAAGGTGCCATATTTCACTCAATTTTTTCTTTTTATTTAAAACTGTTGCAATTTATATATTTCAGTTATTGTCTAAGTATATGTAATTTCTTACACGTTTTTTAGTTATTTCTTGAAAGAGGTGAAACAGTAAGTCTCTTGAATAGAAACAGAATTACAGTAGAGGGCAGTATATATAAAAATAAGTTTTTCACATAGTTGTATTAAGTATCAGAGGGTCGTTTGATTTCTACATCAGAGTGTAAAACCTCTGGCATTAGGGAAGGTAAACCTTACATCGTCTGACCTTACAATCAGTTACACTTAGTCTTCGTAGGAGCTAGCCTTATTCAAAGGGCCAGGAGTTCAGCAGTTTTGGCGTAATAAATATATTTTTTTAAAGATTGAAGTTTATTTTTTGTATCCTGGCAATCTTGATGTAATGGCAAAATACCTGTTTTCTTTCCCCTTATCATAGGTGGTTGATGCACAGTATAAAGTGGTCACCTTCTTAAAGTGAGCTTTTGCTATTTGCTACCAGACATTCCCCATAGTTATTCCTATTCTGTGTGTGACTCTGTGGTCTCTCCAGTACCAATATGTGTCAACGTGAGGCAAATAATGAAGTTTGTAATGGCAACTGCTGCATTCCCTCTACTGTACGTGACATAAATGTGATCTCAAATCATTAAAGGAAGTAACAGAGAGCGTTTAGTGGTGATTACATTTCAATATATTGTGTACTTTGGGGCAGAAAAATAATTTAGGAAATATGCCCATGCACACTTGGTATGCTGTAACTGATGCAGACCTGCTGGTATAAGAGTGTGCTAATAAATTGTACTTTATGGTGGAAACAAGATATTACAGTTTATAGAGAAAGAAGATGGCAGTTTATTAAGTCAAACAAATATGAACGCAGAGTGAGATGGTTGCCATTTTTATTTGTTTTACTTATTTTAAGGATGAGGGGGCTGCAATTAAATACAGTTTGTTTTTTACCTGGGATGCTTGATTCATTATTAATTTTTTTATGTTTAAAGGCAACCATAATTTGCTGAAATGACTTCCATAACTCCTGCACAATCATAGTCATAACTCACCTGAATGTTGACACATCCTGCTGTGTATATATAAATTAACTAGTAACACTGGCATTATAAAATGTTGCATTAAATGAAGATGTGAATGGTAATTTAACACATGTCATGATGAAATTTAAACCATTGTACAACATTGAGAGGAGATAAAATGTCTTCTTCAAGCCAAATCTGCATCGACAATAAGGAAAAACAACATAATTAGCTCCCTATCAAAATAGGTACAACATTGATACAAACAATATTGATATTATATTGACTACTTAACAGTCCTGTGAATAGATAGAGTTTTGTTTTTTAAGGGGGAGAGTCATCTTAAATTCATACCTCTGCCTGAAAGTATTTTTAACATCTAAAATCACTAAAAGTGAATACAAAAAGTTTGCTTTGTGCATCTCCCAGCACTTTATGAAAACTGGTTTCACTGTTTCTTGTTCAGTCAGTGATTTTTCCCCCCAATTGTGTGTATAGGTCTTTAAACAACAACAATAAGGAAAGCAAAAAGGACTAGGAAAATGTGATTATAAATCCGCACCAAAAAAAAAAGCCTGGATCATAGCACTTATAAGTCATAGTTTGTGTTGTTTTGTTTTTAAAACTGGTGGGCCATCAAATTGGCTGAATCTCTTCAAAATATAGTGCTATTTATAACATCGTTTCCACTGTAAATCCACCCAGATAAAAAAAAAACCCACATCACATTGGTTAGGCTGGTGCACATCTCAACACAGAGGCGAAGAAGCCTATGGTTATGGGCTTACCTTTTCTGACTGTTCTCAAGATCAGTGCATCTTGAAATATGGGGAAACCTGTTGTAACCTTTTTTTGGTGGGGGAGGGAGAGGAGTAGATAAAAGGAGTGCGGAATTAATACCACAAAATATACAACAAAAAAAGCAGAGAAAAATCAAACAGGAAAACCCCTCAATATTATTAGCAGTTTTTCTTGTAGCTTTCTCATACTCTGTTAATAACAAACATTTTTTGTTAGATTTGTTCCTATATGTCTGATTTTTTTTCTTCCATCTACTAACCTGTTACATGAGGGTACATCTACACAGCAGTGTTATAATGTCCCTTATTCCGAAATAACTATGTGTGCATCTACACAGTTAGCCCGTTATTTCAAAATAATTTTGAAATAACAGGCATCTTATTGGGCATTTGTAAACCTCATTCCATGAGGAAGAACACCTCTTCCAAAATAGCTATATCAGAATAGCAGTAGTGTGGATACTCCACTGCTGCTATTTCAAAATAGCTCCTCCCTTATGCCTTTCAGAGTAATTGCTCCCCAGTGCTTCCTGGGGCTCTAAGTCAAGGTAGCACACCCACATTAGGGGAGCCTGTCTCAGACTAATTTCCAGGCTTCTCTGTAGAGTAGAAGCACTATTTTGAAATAAGTTATTTCGGAGTATTTCTTCTGGAATAGTTTATTTTGAAATAATCGTGCAGTATAGATGTAGCCTGAGTGATCAGTTCTCTCCCCCCTTGTGGTACATGGAATGGCCCAGACTAAAACATAAAATTTTCCTGGGTTATATCATGCACTGGGCCAAATTCTGCTTTATTTATACTGGTGTAAGTCGTGAGTACCTTCACTGAGGTCACAAAAATTGCTCCAGACTTAACACCAGTGTAAACAAGAGCAGAATCTGTCCCACAGTCTCATGCTGGGAAACAAAAATGGATATCTCTCTGTGCAGAGAGCTATGGAACTCAACCCTGCTGCACGCAGTTTAGTAATAATAATGTAACAAAACCGTCTCTTTCACTGTGTTCACCTGTGCTGTATATCTCCTCCTCTGGGCCTTGATACCAATTTTTTGTGCTATATTTGACCCACAAAGTTTCACCTACTATCATGAATTTTATTTAATTGAGTCCAGTGCCAAATAACCAGCAAGGACTCCTCATTTGTCCCAAGGCATCATGTCTAGGTTTCATTTCCTATTCGTGTATTACTTCTCTGATATCCATGTGCCAGTT
Organism: Pelodiscus sinensis; assembly: GCF_049634645.1. NCBI lineage: Eukaryota > Metazoa > Chordata > Testudines > Trionychidae > Pelodiscus > Pelodiscus sinensis. The sequence continues at coordinate 9,734,987 of NC_134721.1, read as the reverse complement.
ATACCCAGTATTCAATATCAATATTCAAGAGCTCTCTCACTATCCTAATGCTGTTTTTCCTGGTCTTCTGCAATATTTGCTGGCTGTATTTTCTTGTGACCCTACTGAACCATGGCTGTCCTCTGTTGCTCTGGGAATTCTGGTTCATAGCAGTCCGTTACTGAGTTTGTAGGTATGAAGCTTTTATAGGAAGTGCTTTAAAAATACTACTGGCCAGCAGCACTTAGCATTTTAAATGGCACTTTTCATCTTCAAACCGTTTTAAAAACATCACTCACTATGACACCCCAGAAACGCAAGTAAATAACACTGTCCCCATTTTGCACTTGGGGGAGACAGAAGAAGATGCTAAGGCCACTAATGTCACTTGAAGTGGGGGGTGCTCAGCAATTCTAAAAAGAGACGCACAGATCTCTGAAGTGAAGCTCTTAAAACTTAGGGGCTCAAGATTGTTGGTTACTTTAAAAGTAAAAATTAAAAAAAATCTGTGATTTGTTGAAGGTCAGAGAGGAAACTAGTATCAGAGCCAAGATTATAAATTCGGAGCCCCTAGCTCACAGTCCTGAGCTTATGCCGCTAGATCACACCTTTCACTAGATCACATCTTTCATTGCTTATGAAAAAGAGATGATGGTATGTGCCTCAAATGAAGTGCTAACTTTATAGACCCAATTCTTTGCTGACACAGTAGCACCTTAATACTGTCCAGAGGATTGTGGTAATGGTGAAACTGAGGACAGAACTAACCATCTGACCTTCCTTGTTGCACTATGTGGCTGTTTCTGAAAACAAAAATTAAAGAGATTTAATCACAATTCAGGTGATGTGATTGTCAAACAGTTTGCATCCAACCATAGAAACTAGATCAGAGTTTTCCAAACTGTGGTTCATGAACTACTTACTACTGGTCTTTGGAGTGCTGTGCCCGATCATGTGATGCCTAGCTCCCTTCCTTGTTTTCTGCTGCTTAAATACTATTAAAAGAAGCTAAAATACATGAAACACTTTTAAAATGTTATTTGATCATGTAAACTATTTCTCTAGTTGCCAGAGGGATGTTATTTGACCATGAATGGGGCAGGCAGTGTTCCGCAAGAGAAAAAACTGAAAAACCTAAGAACCCTTGTATTTGCAATAATCTCATACGGTTTGTGGCAGTCAACGGTACTTGGGAGGCCGCTGGATAGAAAGCATTCTAAGTGCAGCATGTTGTTAAATTCGTAATATCATCTCTAGGAAGTGTTTATTTTTAAATTCTCTGTGTGATTGTATATAATATTTTGGTTCATCATATGTGATATTTACAAACATCATCCGTTTCTATGCCATTTATGTGTTGACCTGTCCTTCAATTTCTGTGTGTGCCTTTAAGAGGCAGGATCTTTCTGAATCATTGAGGCTTTTTCTGGAAGATTTAGGGTCTTTCAAAAGATGCCCTTAGTCCCTTATTAAACATTCATAAGAGGGTGGGGTCAGATTGTTTCTGACCTGAAAAAAATCCCATTAATAAATTTGTTATCTGACATGAAAACACTTTAGGGTGGAAAGCAATCCGTATCACATCCCGTTTAACATCAGATCTTAAGTTGTCACTAAATTGAGTCCTTTGTCTTTGCTTCTTGCGAGGTTCTTTTGCAGCATCACTAATAGGTCTGTGGTCTGACGTTCCTTGACTCTTGCAAATAAAGTGAGATTGCAGTGGAAATGTTATTAATGTGGTTCTATTCTTCATTTACGTGTGTCTTAACTTCCTTTTTAAATGAATTTCATATCTAGATACTGTAAGAATAAAAATACTAAAAACAATCACTGACATTTTACTTAATATTATTGACACAGATGAAGCCGGTTATTTATTATAGGTTTTTAGACTAGGTTGTTGAAGCAGTTCCTTCCTATCCATAGGTTAGAGACAGCACAATAACAATGTTTTTTCATTCTAAAGACATGGGCCAAAAAAGTATTTTTTTGAGCTTGAACATGTGAGATGTCAAGAGGACTTGTTTTGAATTACATGAAACCACTAGCCCTAGTGTTACAAATGTACCACAGACCCAAAGTGTTTCACTTCCACTAAACTCAGAAATGTTCTTTTGACTGTCTTAAGAACACACAGATAAAGCTCCCATTTGTGGAACACTGATCTGAATGATACAATAGATGCATCCTTGCTTTCTGATAGATTTTAACATCTTACCATTCTGGACTGTGATTAATTTCCCTTTGCTTTGTTTGTGAAAGAAAGAGGGGAAGGTAGTTCCATTTACAGTCTAGACACAGTAATCATTTGTACAAACTTCTTTTGGAGCTGTTTGTTGTTTTCTGTTTTTTTCATGCATATTCTTTTGCAAACAGAAATACTCAACCTTGGTAAAAACATGAGAAGTTTTTATATTGAAAAGTCTGTTTTCTAAGTGGGGAGGAGGGCATTTTTCTCTAAAGCTGTTTGGTCCTTTGATTCCATCCAATTTAAAAATGATTGTTATGAACCATTGTGTTAGCGGGAATTTTTTCAGGGCATCTACTCTTTGCAAAATAGATTGCTCTTAAAGGTTATGATCCTGAACAGTTTGTCAGTAAGTATGGGGTTTTTTTAAAAAAAAATTATTTGTTAAAGAATAGTTCTTAACAGCTGTTTGATTAAGGGTAAATGCCTGCTATTTGCCATGCTTTTTAGAGAGCAGACACATGCATAGTCAGGTCAAAGGGTTAACAGCAATTAACTGTAGTTGCTTTAGAGACAAAAGCGTTATTTCACAAAAGCATTATTTCACCTGCCGGCAGTATTAAAAAAAAAAAAAGGAACCCTATTGTGTAAGGGTGTTTGAACTGATTATGTTTAGAGGCTGGTTGTGATTGGTGGAGAAGGGCGTGGCTGATTGGGTAGTTTTGCATCTTGTCAGCTCAGGAGCACCCTTGCGCGTGCAATCTGTCTGTAACCTGAGGAAGCTAAAGACTGTACAACAAGGCTTAATAGAGCTTCATGGCCCAGCACTCTGTTTGTGGTGGCAGCTAAATGGAGTTTGTCAGGTTTGTCAATATGATTGATTTTGTGAATTTTTTTTGGTATCTTACTTGTGCACAGCATGACCGTTTAATTTTGCATATGTAGGAATAAAGATGCATATTGCTTTTTAAACTTTTCTTTTCTTTTTTAATCTTTATTTATCACCTGAAGGCAGTAAGTAGAATCAGTTCAGACAAAACTGGGGGAAAGGAATAGGGAGCTACAGTGAACAGGCCTGTTTCTCAACTCTTCAGAAATATGCCAGAGCTTGAAAAATAATGTTTATATCTCTGAAGTCTTTATAATTTTTTTTAACATTTATTGCAGCTTTTAAGCTATGTTTTATTTTCATCCAGCGCAGGAATTTTTCAAAGCCCTTGGTAAATAATTACATATAAGAAAAGGGAATGTTGTGTGCTTTTTTAATATCTTGTTATAGACATAGAAAACAAATAGAATGGTTATTGCTCTTTTCATTCTGATAGTTTCCATATCTAACTGGACGATTTTTATCCTAACTAAAATGACTGCAGTTTGGGGGAAGAGGGCAGGTGAACTAAACCACCACACAAATGAGGTAAAATACTTTGTGAGGTTTAAATGTCAGGCACTGTGGTTGCTGAATTTATTTGCCAGTAAATTTGCTATGTGAAATTAAGTGAGTGAGCTTTGTTTTTGACATTGACTAGTGTGATGAACTCTAGTGAAATACATGTGTAACAGGATCTAAATGTAGCCAAGTGAAGTGTCAGCGTTGCAATACAGTATTGCAGTGCAAATGAGATGATTTTTCTAGTCTGGTGGCAGTGAGGAGGAGGGAACCCTTAGGAAGTGGGTGGTAAGTTTAGAGCAAAGTGCATATACAGTCTTCCTCTTTGGAATTAACTCTTTCAAACCCTGCATGTTTTAAGGAAATACTGAACAGGTCAAATTATTCCCGCACTCAGAAAATGTAGGCAAAATAGCTTTAAAATTCTGTGTATTTATTTTAATAGATGTCAGCATTCTGAAAATGACAGTTTCTTCATTTTTAACAAAAACAAGTTTGGCAGCAGGAAGTGTGAATCATTCAAGGGGTGACTAAGATCTGTTTATGAAACTAAATAGTTGGATTTATTCTAGCTGTCAGTGTTGAAATGTTAAGTAAAATAAATTACTGAAGTTTATCTCTAGTAAAATGTAAGTTAAACATGGTAGTCTACTTCTTAAAAAACAAAATAAAAACTTATATTTCATTGGATCAAAGCTAGCTTTCATGACTAGCCCTTAAGGACCCAATTCTAGGAGCATTATGCATGTGGGTTATTAGCTATGTTAGGTGCTTCGCTGAAATAAATGTAAGTAGCATGCATGGTAAGAAAGTGCAGGATTGGGCCCTTAGTTGTCATATTTACGATACAAACATCAGATATCTTAAATATTTTGAATCAAGTGTGTATGTTTATGCCTGCATATTATAAAATATATTAATGGTATGTACATATATAATTTATGGGTGTAGAACTTCTATCTCTTTGGGTATGTCTGTATTATGCACTTATTTTGAAATAAGCTATTTTAGAATAATAACTCCTAAAATATCTATTTTGAAATAGGCGTTATTCCTCATGAAATGAGGGCTTGTTATTCCAGAATAAGAATCCCGTTATTTTGAAATAATTTTGAAATAACGGACTTGCTGTGTAGGAGTTCACCCTGTTGTTTCAAAATAACACTGCAGTGTAGATGTGCCCTTTGTGAATTGTGTATTTATCACAATGGAAATATAAGAAATTGTTGTAAAAGCACTGCTTCTGTGTTGGAACTGTTAAAATGCCTCTATTCCCATCGATTGGCAGATATGTTTTCGGAGGGCTTTAAATGACTACCTGTGACTACCTTAAAAATGTAATTGTTAAGGATGTAAAAATTAAACCCAGATCCTGACTAAAGAGTGTAACTGACTTGGCCTAGAATGTGATAGAGCTGAACTGAAAACTGATTGGTCTGACACTTTATAATCAAAGTTGATTTATTGTTCATTAGTAGTGCATTAGCCCTTTCAAGCAAGACAGTTATTTGTGTAGTGGCCTGTCAAACAAAAGACTTCTAGCACCTGTCATTTCTAAACCATGAGATAAGCAACCAGATATTAAGATAATGCAAATAGAAATATACTTGGACAAGGTAAATTGTCAGCAATTTTCCTTTTAAAATAATATTCTTTTATATACAGTGGCTAATATCAGAATATTTATACATCTGATGAAAAACTAAAGGCATTTCCCTAAAATAGAGATTGGTATCATCAGGATGGGGAATCATATTGAAATTCAATGTGCTGCTTTCAAGATTTCAGAACACCTCACATGTAAAAATAAAACATAGGCAGGGTAATTCCTTGTTAAAAGTTGGATATTAATTAGAAAGTAATATCATTAGTAGCTTTAACCTTTTTTTAAAATACACAAGTCCAAACTCAAGGCAATTTTTATGTTTTGTCCATTGCCCTCATCCCATTTTCCCCAATGGACAGAAAGTGATATTCTTGCAAGGAGGGGTTAATTTTATGAAAACTTGATGACATCACAGTAGAGCTGTGAGACTTGTCAAAAAACGCCAGCTGCCATATTCAGACAGATTTGCTCTGAATTGTCGTGCCCCCCCTCCCAAAAAGGAATGATCCCATGACATAAAACAGAAAACAACACAAGTGTCAAAAGAAAACAAAATTAGTGAACTTTTGTCTGCCACCATAGAAACGAGGATTAACTTATGTTATTCCGGAGCATGGAATGGAGACTATCTGCATGAGGATATATAGTGTATTGTCTTCTGTGAATTTTCATTTGACAGGGATTTTGGAGGCTGTGATCTTAATTAAATCTCAACTGACTCAAAGAATGCATCTAAAGGCATGCAGTGTTGCGTAACCTTATTGAGTTGGTAAACCATACATTATCAGAAAGCTTGTGATAGGTAGGGACGCTTTGAAATATTTTGTTTGCTATAGTTAGGGTGTTTTCTAAAGGTGCACTTCACTGTACTTATTTACCCTCTTTTTTAAAACAGTGTCATCTTTTTCTCTTTAAATAAAAAAAAGATAAGCCCTAAGATATCCTCTGTCCAGACAATCCAACTTTAGCTTGACTAAACATGAATAGTATCAGATACAATGGAAGTGACATGAAAAATAAAATGTAAGACCTTGGCTTTCTAGATTTATACGTGCTGAAGTGAATACAACACATTAGGCTACATCACAAAACTCCTATGCAAATTTTGAAAGCATAACTCTCAGTAAAATTAATATTGCCATGTAAATAATTTCCAAACAACCAAACTGACCATTATCTGCCAGTTATAATAGATCAAACGGGCATTATTGAAAAGGACCCATGATTCAGTAGGGAGGACAATATAAACTGACATGTATAGAAGTAGTGTTGAAGCTGACTGTACTGAAATGGAAACAAGAGAAAAGGTCAACAGGTGTGTGTGGACGAGGTGAAATTTGTTACCTGGACACTGAGAGATGCAGAGAAGACACACAATTTAATTGTGGAGCAGTCCTTTAACAGGCCCGTTTTTGTGAATTGCTAGTATTTGAAAATGATGGCTATTCCATGTTAATTTTTTTGACTATACTGAAGCTAGATAGTTGGCTGGTTCAGTGTAACATGTTTTGTTATATTTAAAAGGATTGAACACTCTGGCTGTCTCACGGTAGGAGACTTATTCCATCCAAAAGTTTGGGGAGCTGCGAAGCCATGACGTAATTGCTTAAGACATATGTCTTACAATCATTTTATAGCAGTTCTAGCCAAATGTATGCTTGACAGAAATAGAGTTTGGGCTTAATTTATGAAAACGTTTATTCCTATGAGATGAGTTACTGATGGGTTTTTTCCTTCTTCTTGCTAGGTAAAAGAAATACCAGGGATAGTTTTATCTATACGCACACCGAGAAACTGTCAGAAATTCCTGACACCATAGGCTAAATTTGTTATTTTTTGGCCAATGTCTTGACCAGTTATATAAGTAGTTTGTTTTATTGAAAACAGAACCGTATTACTGAAAATTTGGTTGCCGTAGTTCAGGGTTCAGTTAAAATGTCCTGTGCTATGCTGTTTTTATAAGGTGCTTTCTTGATTAGCTTCATTTTCCAATAATATGGAAAGGGGGAGGAGGGAATGTTTATCATACACTCATCTGTAAAACTGGTGTAAATATTGTGTAGATATTTTTGAGTAGCATAACAATGACAAGTAGTTCTTTTCTAGCTTTTGTTTTATTTTTAACCTTGTCAGTGCAGTGTGGTGTACAAACTATCTGTTTGCTATATGAATATAGGACAAATAGAATAAATAGTGAACAAAAGCATAATTGCTCATTAATCTCTGCACAGGTTTATGATTCCTTCATTGATTAGGTAAGATGTTGCATTTATTGGTGGGGGGAACAACCAACAACAATAACCTGATATGTTTTAATTTTTAGCCTGTATCTTGCCCTTAAATCTGAAACATCATTGTTCAAATAACTGAGAACAAGGTAAACCAACAACATCAAAAAGGTCGGCTTCTGTGATTTCTCAAGGGCTTGTTATTTTGTACTTTCCAATTCTATTTGATGTCTTGACAAAACAAGATGACACAAGGGAGAATACATTAAATTTTGATTTTCATCTAACCTGTTACAGTGCTGGCAGCTTAATTTCTTTTACTTTTTACTGAAGATGGCTTTTTGCACAATTATTCTAATTGCCAAGCTACTTTATGAAAAGGTTTCTTTACGGGCTTCCCATTTGCCTTGATTTTGCTAGGCATTTTTTGAACGTGTTTTGACCTTTAACACACAGAGAGCTTGGTGGTTGGAGTGTGTCTTCATTAGAAGTAAATCAGTGAATGGCAAGATTGTCAAAGAAGCAACTGATGTTTTCTCATTAGAATCTAATTTGCACTGTTATGCTTAGCTGTGATGTACAGATGAAGGTATCTGTGATAAGTGTGAAAAGCTGCACTTTTTAAGCAAATAAAGTTTATAGGTATTTTAAAGGCAATAATTTTGAACAGAGTAGCAACACCTAAAAAAGTATTTAAGTATAACAGAACTTAAAGTTTGTCATAGCATAATTTGACTATTTTGTATTGGTTTAATAAGGTAAATATATTTTTAATTGTTTATTAATATTTAAACTGACCAGTACAGGTCTCCTCTAGTGTGCAAAATTAGAAGAACAGATAGTTTCACATTTAACTCTTTAAGGAAAGAATACATTTAAAGTGAAGACACTCATAACAATTCAAAATAATTCTGGTTCTTTTTGTGAGGAAAGGGGAAATTTTTGGATTTTTTATTTAAATGTGGCATGGGGAAGAAAATATCTCCCTATATTTACTTTTAAATTAACATCAAATTCTTGACATATTAAGTGCTGATAGAATCATAGTTTTTTATAATTAATTCACAAATATAAGGAACTTAGTATGATATTGCTCAGTGCATTAAAGATTTTTGGGAGGTTGAGATTTCAAAGCTTTTTAGTGGGTTTGGGTATATTTGATGATATGTCTTAGAGGTAGGCTAGATGATTTTGGAGAAGGGTGCGTTTGGCTTTGTCTTAATGCTGTTGATCCAAAACTTCTGCTGGAGAAAAATACTAATTATTTTCCATTAGTTTTTATTGATTCATTATAAATGTTCTCACCGGTTTGAATTATGTACATTTGAGTTATAATTTTTCCCAACATGCAGGTGGAGGAGGGGAAAAAAACCTTAGTGTAAAAATATGGTTAGGTTGAAAAGATCATTCTACTTGTTCAGTGACTGTTTGTGTACATTCTACTTTCATCTGTATTTGACAAATGTTAAGAGTAGAAAGGATTTAATTTATGTAAACTTTATATTTTTATGCAAATTAAATGGGTATTTATTATAGCTGAAACAATTACCCTAGCACTTAGTAGGGAACCTGGTATGCATGAGAAGTGCTAGATAAGATCAAATGAAGTTCTTCTAATGTCCCATTCTTTGTTCAAAAAATAAATTTTACCATTTTTTTCTTTGACTGGAGAAGAATACAGAATGCTTTATAGCGTAGATATTCTGGAATACTACAGAATTCCAAGAGAGTCCAGATTAATAGGTTATATAAATCAAAGTAAGATCTCTCCTCTTGATAAAATGTAATAAACTAAATGATAAAAATAAAATGTTAATTGAATTTTAAAGAGGGGTTCTCCCCCCCTTTCTTTTTTAATAGAGGGCTATATTGATACAGAATACTGTTATGCTAATGACTGACTATTTAGCTGATTTTACATTAATACAATAAAACATTACCTGTCTTAATGTGTTATCAAGTATTGTGGCAAAATAGTTGTCTAAAAGTGAAATTCCATTTTGCATAATGAAACAGAATGATAGTTTCTGCATGAACAGTTCCAGCAATTTAGCTTTTTTGTTGTTGTTTTGAAGACTGAAATATTCTATCAGGAATGTTTTACACTCCCAGGATGGATATGGATACTGTGTTCAGTTCTTGATTATTTTATAAGTATCAGATACAGACTGTGGCATTATGCTTTTCTGTTTGCCAATTCATCAGTGTATTGTCTTGTGGTGTCATCAAAGTTGGAGGTTTTTTTATGTTGCTTTAGTTGAGGGTTTCTGTATTTTTCTTTTCACATATTAGTGTTATAGTAGGCACTCAAGGTAATGGTTATTTATTCATACAGCTCTGCTTTTCATGTAGTCCACTATTTTTCATTACCGCTCTATCCTTTATCCTTTTTATGCATCCAGATATATTTTTGCTCCATTTAACTTTTGGCAACAAAGTCTTCACCCAAAGATATGCTATCTTGAAATCCAGATATTTGCCATAGTTGCCAAAATTTAATATACTGTCACAAAGGGTGAGTGTTTTGCCGACAAAGATTTTACTTTGGAGGGGTTTTTTTCCATAAAGAAATAATCCATATCTTCTATGTATAGTGATCGTTAACAATAGTACAGCCAGACCCAATAACGAGAGATGTGCACATTGCATTCTATGCTGGTTTATTCTGTATACAAGTTTGAACTAGCTGAAATATTTGGTTAGTATTTAATTATGTTAATATAACTGAAGAGGGGAAAATAGATTATAATCATTTTCTTCCTCTCAACTGTAGATAGAACAGTGCCAGATGCGTCATTGGTGTAACTCCATTGTTACAGTAAGGATGAACTTGCCCCAAGTTCTTTGAGTTCTTTTCTTTTTTCTTAGTAAGCATCCTATAATATGATATATTTGAAGGCTTAGGAGATGGACCACAGTGGAAAGGATTGTTGTAGAATCCCAAGTAGTAACAAACGGAATCTTGAGAGAAATATAGAGAGTCTGAAAGCAATTGTTAGTATTAAAGACATTTTTTTGCTGTTGATGATATTAGGACGTCAGCAGGTCTATACTAGTAGAGTTCTGAAAGCCAAAATGCAGCTGTATTTTTACCTCCACTGCCAGATTTACATGCAGCTGGGTGTCTCCCACACCCTATTGTGGTCAGTCAACAATTCAGCGTACAGTGTATTAAATATACCAACAACAACAATACCCTGTCCTTCTGAAAATAGAAATAAACAACTAATTAAGGGTGATTTCTATTGTTCTTTGTAAATTGGCTTTCTCCCTCAAGGCAGTAAGACAGAATTATTTTAGTTCTACATAAACTGCCTCCTGTGATTCATTGTTAACTCGTAAAACACACTCATTTTCATCTACTTTAGCAGGTGAGCCATTTTCAGTGTAGGTTTGTAATTATTTTTGGTTTTGGCAACACATTTAAATTGACATTTGAGAGAGAGAAATCTAAAATTCACTTATAGCCTCTAGTTTAGGTTTGACTTAGTATCATACAAATACCAGAACTAAATATTGTTCTCTGAAGTAATGTAAAGTATATTGTACAGTATCTTAAAATAAAGTTTAATTTTGACTGAGTACACTCAAAAAAGGATCTATGAATATTAGAGAGCTGTAGTTAAGAACTTACATGACTGTTTTAAATACTATTGATTTAAACCACTGGCTAGATTTTATGAATCAAAGTGTAATTTCCAAGCTTTGGCTATATTTCTCAACTCTAAAGCACTCTCTCTTGTGTGCCTTTAGCAGCTTTCCAGACATTCAACACGGGATTAAATGATAGTAGTTACAATGATCAATAGGTTAAGACCGGTACAATCACTCTTACCGCTAATGACCTCAGTAGTAATGGGTAATAAAGTGTGGGCTATAATAGCCTATTGCTGGTGCTGCATGCCCTTTGATTCCTAGTATTACTAGGGACTAGCTACATGAAAAAGTTGAGAGTTAAGGGAGTGGATATATAGGCTATAATTCTTAACTATTTAAAGTCCTTAAACAGTGCTCTTTTTTTTTCTTTGACACAATAGTTTCTGGTCCATTTGAATATGTTTGTTAAAGGTTTCCATAAGTTATTTTCATGATATGCTGGAGCAGAAACTTCGGGTAAATTTAACTTTTATTACGTTTATAAATTAAAGGTAGAGTCCAGAGCTAGCTGGTGTGACAGTGCAGTTTCAGATGATAAAGGCTGAGCTCCTTAGCATACTGCTGCTGTCCAAAGGATTCCATAGATGTGTTTTCTGTAAAAGCATTAATAGTTTCTCTTTAGAAATTTTTCATTGGATGGTACACAAATGCTTTTGAAATGTAGCGGCCATGTGCACAATTCCCGTGGAAGTTGGTGGGAGTGGTCCATCCATAACCAAAGCACAAGAATGTGGCCCTTAGTACTAATCGTTGATGTGTAGGGTTTACAACACCCCGCCCTGTTCCTGTGTGGATCCCTGATTTTTGTTAGAAATCTGATTGAAGAGTATTTGTATTGTATATCTTCCAAGAATAGCACAGAAAACATACTTAAACATGCTTCCTTTTCTGTTTGCTCAATTAGACTTCAATAAAAGTAGTGTAAACTTCAAGGACAAGTAAACTCCTTTTGGGATGGAATAACAAAGAGGAATAAAGCTCAACAACTAGTATGAGGACTAGTAAGACATTTGTACTTCAGAAAAGTTATTTTGAAAATCACATGGAGTAGGATGGTCAGCATTAATGAGCTTACTGACTCTGATGATCGAGGCTTCTCTGGGTTTGTCTCAGTTTGGTATTGCAGCACCTCTGTAGTGCAGCGACTGTCCAGTGTGTTCACTGTTGGATTATACAAATAGCTAAAAACTGGTCCAACCAAGTCATAGGAGGGTTCACCATTGACTTCATTGGACCCAGGATCTGTTGAATAATTAAATCTTTGTTTTCATAGTGAGCAGATGTGACTGTTTTTTGTATATTTTCATGGATTGTCCAGATGTATACTATAGTGCATGTTCATCAGCACTGTGTGATGCTAAGAACTCATGGGTGACAACTCTCAATGCTATGTTAATAAGGTGTCAAAAACTCGTAACCATTTCTTGGAGTTTTTCAAACAAATGTCTTAAAAGCAGTTCCTGCCACTTGCAGACAACATGTACACAACAGCATTGAAAGGTGTGCACTGTACGTGAATCTGACCTTCAGGAACCATTTTTAGTTCATCAAAATTAGTGATGCTGAGAAATCAGGACATCAGTGCATAATGACTGTGAAATTAGGAATGAGAGCTTGCTATGCAAATGACAGGACAAATCATGTGAAAAAGTCAAGATAAACTGCATATTAAGACATTATGTTACATAAAATTAATACTGCATTTCTCTCTTGCTTACTACTACTCTGAAAGATTTTTTTTAATTCTTTTATCTTCTGATCAGCTATTGTCTGCTGATTTTTAAAAAACTGGTGTGCAGAGAAAGTGCAAAACATGTTATTACCTTTTATTGTAATACATGAGATGACAAGAGATCCTTTTTAACAAAGTATATCCTTTACTGCTTTTAGTTCTGTGCTGTCACATATTTGATTTGAAACTAAAGAAAAGTAAGGTGCTTAAATATTACTGTTAGAAATCATATGGGTTTTGTCTTTTTTGCTCTATTGTGTTTTTTTTTTCAATTTTTTCCTTTTTTATCATCATTTCTAGTGAAATAGTCTTCTTGCATTACTGGGACTGACAAAATGGTTCTCATGTAGTCTGCAAATTAAATACAAGTGCAGTGATTATTTTGAATAGCTAAATTACATTCTAGAAAGCTTGCAGAATTCATAGCATTGTCATTAGGTATCCGCTTGAATACAATTTGTGTAACCTTGGCCAAGACAGCCTGTCATTTTAATGTCAGTGTTTTATCTGAACAAGACATCATCCTTTCAGATACAGTGTACAGGTTCCTTGCAGAGATGCCCGTGCAGAAACGTGTTAACAGTTGCAAATATGAAATGCTATCAAGTTCATCACTGTAGCTGTTTGTCACTGAAATGTCATGGAAAGCGGCTTTTAATGGTATCTCACGTAATATGAAAGAATTGAAGACATCTGTATGCTGGGTGAATATGGAATGGTAAAGACATCGTAGTAGGGTCTTTCTGTTAAAATTGCATAGGAACATAGGTGCTGTTTGTCATATCCCTGAGATTTCATTCATTTTCTTAAAACCATTCTTTTATGGGGGTCTACATCCCATCATTCTGGGACACCTGATTGGGGTTTTTTGGTGTCTGTTTTTTTGAGTTGACTGTTTATTGTAAAAATAAATCTTTCTTGACAGCTTATACTGTATGCCTATGTTTAAACTGTTTCCATTGCAATAGTGTTCTGGAGAAAGAGGATGTGGCTGGGAGAAAATAAAATTGGTGCGTTTATGTTTATTTCAGTGATCTCTAAAGGCTCTTGCATATTTCATTATTTCGACACCAAAGTAGGGGACTCCAAATGAAATTAATAGGTAGCAGATATAAAGGAAGTTTAGGAAGTTTTTCTTCACGCAGCACACAGTCGACCTGTGGAACTCCTTGCCAGGGGACATTGTGAAGACTAGAAATTTAACAGGGTTCAAAAAAGAACTAGGTAAATTCATGGAGGTTAGGTCCAGCAATGGCAGTTAGCCAGGATTGGTAGGAATGGTGTCCCTAGCCTCTGGAAATGGATGACAGGAGAGGGATCACATGATGATTACCCATTCTGTTCACTCCCTCTGGGGCATCTGGCCACTGTTGGAAGACCGGATACTGGGCTAGATGGACCTTTGTTCTGACCCGGTATGGCTGTCCTTATGACACAACAAAGTGTGAGAAGTAAGCAATTTAGCAGAAAATAGCATGGTCTCCTAATTAGTTTGGTACACCTAGCAATGGACAAATAATTATTGGGATAACAAACAATTGCTTAATATTAAAAAGGAGAATAAACTGCAGTGGAACTCTTTGCAACGTGTCCTGACTTTGTACGCACATTGTCTTTAATGCTCCAGGTTCCTGTGTCAGTGGCTATGATGACACCTCAAGTTATCACTCCCCAACAAATGCAGCAGATTCTCCAGCAACAAGTGCTAACTCCCCAGCAACTCCAGGTCCTGCTCCAGCAGCAGCAGGCACTCATGCTTCAACAGGTAAATGTTTCTTTTACCGCTGGTAAGATGGCTCTTCTAGGGGAGCTAAAGTCTTTAAATATTCCTGTGGTGGACGCTGCCTGCGTACTGGACCACGAATCTTATAGTAGCGACTCTGTATCTCGTGTGAGCGGATTGCTTTTTTGTGTTTAAAACTAGCAATTGCTATTGAGAACATAAGCACAAGGACTAAAACGAGATGCCTTTACCAGATATGTATGAAAAGGTGCATGCTTAAGAAACAGAGTCCTACAGATGCCATGATAGCTTTCCCCTGAATTCTCCTTGGCACATCACTTCCTTCTGACTAACTGGCATAAACCGAATACAGTAGAGAGAGATGTTCAGTTTTAAAATGTATTAATCCCATATGGAACAATAGAGACTGTTAAAATTGCATCCACTGAAATGTAGGCCTTAACCTTTGAATTTCAGTAAACAAATATATTGTGTATTGGTGCTCCTGAGTGCCCCATTTCAACATGGAGCCTGTGTCAGCGGAAAAGTTTGCAACCAATGAAGTATGGTTTTAAAGTTTATTTATCTTAATGTGATGCACAACGTTAATTCATTAATTCCCTGAAGACTTTTAAGGCCACTACATGCTAACCTTGTGTACGCTTTCCTCACTGTCACTCTCACTCACTCATTCACTGAGTGGATGTCTAAACTGCATACATCTACTATCCATCTGGGAAGTAAGAAGGGGGAGGGGTATTCTCGGTGATGTTTATGTATGGACTGAACAAAACGTAATACAGTCAAAGCATATAATTTAGAATGCATGTATATGTTTCACAACAGAGATTTACCAGGCTCTCTCAGCAAGGGCATTTTGGCTTTGTTGTTATAATCAAAGGTCATTCCTTGCCTTATTTTAATTAGTTTGTGTAGAAAATGGTATGTTTTTCATCAGTTCATTTTGGAGATTACTTTTCAAACGATAATGCCAAGAATAGTCAGTGTGCACTGAATTTATTGTCGAGTTTCAAACTAAAGGTCAGACCATTATAGATAAAAGGATGCTATTTTTCAAATCACAGTTTGTGTGTTACACCAAAAAGGGCCCTGAATTGTCCCTCCACTTCGTTACTTACCGTGTTTCCTCTTCTTTGTAGCAGCAGCTTCAAGAGTTTTATAAGAAACAACAGGAACAGTTGCAACTTCAACTTTTGCAGCAACAACATGCTGGAAAACAGCCTAAAGAGGTACAGACAATACGCATTTTACTTTCAAACCGCAGATCCCAGAGGACTGCCTAGTGGCTATTAAACTGTCATTCATCTTATAAATGATTACACAACTGAGCTGACTCTATCAGGTCTCAGCTTTCAGCGTTAGAGTTATTGTCCTGTTTTCTTTTATTTTCCTGTGCTTTCCATTTGCTTGCTGCCACATATTTTATACCACAACATCATGCCGTGCTGTTCGGTGTCAGTATTGGAGCAAGTATCTTGACTAGTGTCTTAAGAGAGCATATCCTGGAAGTAAGTTATTTTACACTGGATGAAAATAAGGATGCAGTAGTCAAGATGCTGTACTCCCAAAGCAGGGAAATACTTCAAGAGGTTTAGAGTGTAGGTTCACTTTTTCAAGGCAGAGGCTCAGATTACATATTTGTCATAGTCGAAACTTAGAACAAGAACTGCATTTAAGAAACATTTGTTGTGACACAGATCAACAGAATCTGAGAAGCAAAGATAAGATTGAAGGACCATCCTCAACTCCTCACATTATGTCTAGGTATTACAGTACACGTGCTATGTAGACTAGGAGAAGATATTGATTTGATGTCACTGCAATACATAGACAGAATGGGCAGTTTAGGGCCAAAAGTGTCTGCCTGAACTTTGAATACAGTTGCTTTTCTAAACGTCTATCACAGTCATAATTTTGCATATCCTGGTGTACTGAATTCCTTTTATAGTGGTGTTGTTCTTATTGTTGTTTAAAATTTAAGAAACCGAAATGCTTCGGTGAAGTGGCATGAGAAACTATGTAAATCCATGTTCAAGGACCTGAACATTAGTTAGTCTGTGGCATCAGTGCCTGATTGGACAGCTCTTAGTAAGCTGCTTCTTGGCACACGGTGCTGTGTAATGCCTTTCATCGCAGTGATGCGTTCCTGTCGGTGTGGCAGGCATGCTGTGCTAAGTACAAATAACAAAAACAGCCCAACCTTTTTTTTTTTCTTTTCATATTTGGTAAATTGTGCCACCCGTGCCCCATTTCAACCAAGAGTGAATTTTTGAGCTTTAAACCACTGGGAAATAGGGGTTTATAGTGGAAACACTGACACCACCTTAACTACAGTGTGCAAACGGGCACCACTATAATAAAAAGGGAACAGATTAAAAAGTGTCTAAAATGTAAATCTAAAGGGCTAACAGTAATTAAAATGGAAATGGCACAGGGAGAGAAGGCATGTAATTGTGAGATATCACTGTGCAGAATGCTCTCAGCTTTGTTTTGCTGGCTGTTTTTCTAATTCAGTAGGGCTTACTCATCAGTGGCAGTTCAATGTGCGTTAATGACTCTGGGATGCAGGCATCACTCCGGACAAAGAAATGATTATTGTGCGGTCAAAAGAAGTTCAAAGACAAGAAGGGAATTTCAGTTTTTTCCTTAGAGATCCACATTCAAGAGCATATAAATTAAGCCAAATGTTAAAAACCACAGTCTGAAAGCTGACTTCAAAGTCACAACTCTCTAATTAATGAACTGCGAGCTTCAGTTTGGACAAGTCGTGGTTTGATGCGCCCATAAATCAACATGACAGGTCTGTTTCACAGTCTCAGACAGTGCTTGTCATTGAGTCACATCAGATGTAAACACAGCAGAAAAAAGAGGGAATATGAAGGAGGTGCAATTGATCAACAGAATTGGTAAAAACCCACTTTTGAAGCGCATTATGCATGATCACAGGAAATGGCTATAGCCTCAAGAGGCTTTCTCCTTCTGCTGTTGCTTTTTTGAATCAGATTTCTAACAGCCTTCAAAAGGGAGAATAAGAATTATGGAGCTTCTCCCCTGTGGCTGGCAGGCAATAACCCCCTGTTGTTATTTTGTGCTTCTTTCTTTTCAAAGGCGTCAAAATTTAGTTTTTTAAAGATCTTTAACTCTATATTTGAAGACAAACAATAAAGGGCTGCCACTGTCATTCTTATCAGTTACCAGGGATTGTATTTTTCTTTCTGTTGCCACTTCTTATTAACCTCTTATTTGGTCTATTAGACATAGTTTTGAATGCAAGCCTGCATGCTGGGAGAACATGAAAGTTCAGATGAGCTCAGAGGGCAGATAAAGAAATTTGAAGGGGAAAGTTACACAGCAGAATGAACGATAAAAGTTAACTCTTCTAAATTGCTGTTGTCAGACAGGAGAGCATCTCCGACACAAAGATGATGGCTTGGAGTTGAAAGAAAAAAATACTTTGTGTTAAAAGGCAAGAAGGGAAGTTAGACAATGTGATGGCATTTTAATATCTAATGCACTGATTTACTGTGGTCACACTTCTGATATTGCACTATCCGGAGTTACAATAAGAAAAGACTCCTTCCTGTTTTAAGAAGAATATTATAATATAATAGACATGGGACAAAAAAGGTCCAAGACATTTTTTTTCTGTTAGAGGCCTATTTCAACAATGCATTTCATCCTACAGGTTTTTCAAAGCCATTTTCCTGAGCGAAAGAGGGTGTTCTTGCTAAATTAGCATGTAGTTGGTGGTCCTTTTTTGTACTAAAAATGACAATAGAGTCACATGCTAGCAATTTTGTGATGTGGATTGGTGGTGATGATTTTAACAAGGTTTTAACTTGGACATTGACGGATGAAATGTGTGTTAATTTACTACATACCCCAGTAGTGGCTCATAATATTGTACCATCAATTTACTAAAAATATTTTTAAAAAGCCAAAACAGTGTTCGTCAGAGATTTGACCTATAATAACCAGGAAAATATGCAGGATTTCTGCTGCCTTTTCTTTTAAATTATATTAAGGGAAATTTAAGTTCTGCAAATAATTTGCAAGAGCTCTTTCTGTAACTCACTGCAATCTTCAATTTTTTTTGTTTTTTTTAAAGATCTAGTTCATTGTGCCTACAAAACTGATTTCCTGGTACCTGACAGAAATGACTTTGAGAAACAGTGGGAAGAATTAATTTTTAAATAAAGGTAGCAAAAGAATCCCATTTTATGCGTTCAACTTGGGCTAAAAGGATTGTTTTAAAAAGGCCGTTTGTCCTCCAGCAGTTTTGACAGTTTATGTTAGGCGGTAGGGAGTAACCTAAGAAAGGAAAACAGACCTTTGACAGAAGCTTTAGGGAGGGGATCAAAAATGCAAGTTTTATCAGGATATTTCAGCATTTTAACACTGACTACTGACCTGACAACAGGACTGCACTGAGACCTTTTTTGTATGCATTCAATTGTGAGAAGTAAACAAACTGACTTATATCCTGTGTTTGGTAACTGGGTGGGGAGCACAGTTTGGCAACGCGTGTTGCTTTTAAATTCTTTCTTGGACAATGGGCCTTGTATACTTTTAGATCCTGGCTTTTCAAAGGTAGAGAGCTTTCATGAGCTTTTCCTAGGGATAGCTGAAAAGACAACTAAAGGGGCATCAGTCAATTTATATAAATAAGGTGTTATAAAATCTTAAATTACATTAAGATGGCAAGAAACCCACATGTCCAAAGCAGGGCATATTTTAACTCAGTTTTTTTTATATGAGAGCATTAATATTTTTTTATTATGAGAATATATGAGGAGCCAAAAATTATTCAGACTTGAACATCACTATCACTTTGGTTCACATTAATCTGATAACTTGCGAAATAGGAAAAACAATTGGATCATTTTGAGCATGCTGTTTTACAAATGAAAATGCTGCCTCTTCCTTTTAATTTATTTAAATTTTTGTTGTCGGTTCTGTCGATTTTGTTTTTTGGAATGGAACTCAATTAACTTTCTCAGTGGTACGGGGTTAGGTCTGAAATTGCTTGTTAATATAAGATTGGTTGGGGTTTTGCTATAAAATAAACCATTTGGGATTATAGTAAAAATAGCTTCCATTACGATTAACTTCTTTCAGTAGTCTTTTTATAAAATCAAGCTTGTGTCAAGTTGAACATGACTGAGTTTGTTTTCCCATCAGTGCTCTGATACCTTTCTCATGATCCGAACGGAGTGTTCCATATGCGAATGATGTGGGTTCCCTCAGTTTTTTCAGGGACCTTTTCAAATGGATCCTCAGGTGGTGCAAACCAAGATTAGTCCAATGACTACAGTGGATTTCACTGTTGAATAGCAGATGAGGGTCTGACCCAGGCAGGATATTTAAAGTGATTATAAGGCATTAAAATGGGGATTGGGAGCAGGTCGAAATTGGACACTTCTAAGAGTATTTGTGCCTGCAGTTTTGTAAGAGTTAATTTTCTTTCCGTAATTGTTAGCTTATAATGTGGATAAGACCTCCACCTTGATACGATTCCTACCAGATTAGGGATATTAGATAATTTCCTTCTATTTATTGTACTGCTGCACTGTATTATCTTTCTATCACTCAGATAATTACTAAGGAAATCTACATAAATTGTTTTTGGCTAGCACAAGGAACTGCTAAACACTGGCATGATGTATTGATATTTTACACAACAAAAGTTTTCCTCCTGTCATTGTACAATAAATAAAAAGATATTTATCAAAATGCAAAGCCTTTCATGGTTTTTTAAGAACAAAGCAAATAAAATACAAGATGAGCATAGAAGCAAAACCTAGAGGGTTCCTTAACTGAAGCAATATTAAGGACTCTGAAGCCTTGAGTACAGTACATATTAAACACTCACATTCAAGTAAGATGTTGTTTGCTAAATTATGAATGTATGTAATTAAAATCTAGTGGCTGTTTCTATGAAAGATTTACAATGTTATTTCATCGTTTGTCATGGCTAATTAACAATATTAGATGAAGTTTTTCTTCTTCAAAGGTCTGATTTTTTCTCATTTATTTATGTCAGAAGTGATAAACAGAGTAGTTAAAAGCTTCTCCGGGCGCAGTAGTGAGAAAAGCAACATGTTCTTTTACACCTCAAAGGTTCAAGGTTCAAATCCCAGTGGAGTACAGCAACTCAGTCTTCTTTATAGTGAGAATAATTAAAAATTTCAAAGTGCAGAAAGTAAAAGTCTTAAATATAGCGTGGAGCAATTCAATATACAGGAGAAGTACTGTAACTTGATTAATGAGTAAGAGAGAGCAAGTATAGAAAATGCAATAAATTAACCCAATCAGTTGCCTTAATAGTTGAGACAATCCTTGCATGAGTAAATGGAGCATGGCACAGGATTATTTTTCATTCCTCTTAAGTATGATTTGACCTTGTAATGTGATTCTCTGTTCATCCCGAAGGATCATCAGGCACTTTAGACTACACATGGATTGCTTTATTCACCACCAAAATGCAACTGTTTCTGGTGTAAAACTCCTGTAGCGCACTATTAGCATAACAATGTGGAGTAAGAAATGGAGAATACATATTTAATATGGAGTGTAGGGGGGGGTTTCGAAAGGAAGGATGGAATGTCCAGCGTGGAATTGTCCTCAAACAGGTGGTTAACATGGCTACTGAAATAATGACTTAGGATCTTTAATGAGAAATGGTCACAGCCTCCTTTTAATATCGTTGCTGGGCGATGACTATCAGCAGCCCAAGTGTTTTGAAACTGGGAACCATTTAAATGCCTTGTATAAACACTTAGCTCTGAAATGACAAATATGCCTTTTTCCTCTCCTTACAGCCACAGCAACAGCAAGTGGCTTCACAGCAGTTGGCCTTTCAGCAACAGCTCTTACAGATGCAGCAACTGCAGCAGCAGCATCTCCTCTCTTTGCAGCGCCAAGGTCTGCTCACCATCCAGCCTGGACAGGCTACACTGCCTTTGCAGCCTCTCGCTCAAGGTATGTGTTCAGGCTGGAAGCCACCAGCAGCAACAACTTCTTGGGGCTTTAGAGAAAATACCAGACAAGTGAAAAGGAATAAAAGGTCCCACTGGCTGGTAGAGTAAGGAATAAGAAATGAACTGCCAAACAGGTTGCTCATTAGAAGGTTTGTGGCTGTTCTGGGGAATCACCACACTGAAGTGTTAGATTGCACTAGCTAGAGATGGCCAATCAGCATGGAGTCTGGGTTGAGTTTGCATGAGTGTCCAGAAAGCTGGACTTGAACCTATCAATCTAGATATGTTCAGAATTGGCTTGCTGGCATTTTGCTCATGGTTAGGAATAGTTGGAGGGCAGCCTTTCTGATGTTGTTTTGGCACTTCAGGTCCTCCCTCACAGCAAATCAGACATGGGACACTTCGACCCAAATATTGCTGCTTCGTGGGAGTTGATTCCTTTTTATCTCTAGATATGGGCAACGGTGGGAATGTGTAGGTTTTTCCATACCTGTTTTACTCCTCCTAGAAATGCAGCAGACCAGATCTGTAGCTGGTGTAAACTGGCATAGCTCCATTCTCCTCTCAAACTAAAGCAAATTAGGATTAACTCCATTGAGATCAGTAACATTCTGCTGGCAGAAATTGAGAATCAGATTCTGGGCATCTTTCCACAGTTAGACACATTGCAGTAAATCAGTGCTCTTCTGAACAACGTAGGTTATTAAAGATTGCTTTAAAAGTGTCAATAGCTCCTTTTTATTTGCTATACCTTGAGAATGGTTAAAAACCTGTATTTTATTCCTCCTTCTCTACTTCATTTTCACTGGCTTTATCTGTGTGGCAAGCCTCAGGACGCTGGGCTCAGCCTGAGCCCAGACTGTTCTTACTAAGAAAGCAGATTGTACCAAGTTGGCATGGCTTGAGGAGAAGCAGGTCTTTAAAATATAAGGCTGGTATTTCTGGAGCATCTTCTCTTCTCCCGCCCTTTCCCCCTAAAAATGTGTGCTAAATATAAACTGTCAGCTCAGCATCTCAGGGAAGCACAGGCTGAATGATTGGTTTCTTCAAAGCTGTTAACAACCTCAAGCAGGCCTGCCGACAGGAGGGGTAAAAGGGACAGTTGCGAGGGTTGCCAGATAGTTTCACAAAAAGTACTGAACAGGGCAGGAAAAAAATTGGTTGACAAAGAAAAGGAAAAAAAAAAGGACCAAAGTTGTTGAGCAAAAAAAAGTGTCATGGTGCCTTTACCTCCCCACGCCCCCGCCATAAGCGGCAGGGGAAGAATGTCCCAAGCGGCCTTCCGCCCGACAAAAAACCCCAGAAAGTATATTCTGGGAGTTTTTACCAGGCAGAAGCCGCAAATACTGGACTATCTGGTACAATACTGGACACCTGGCAACCCTAGCAGTTGCCCTGTGGCACAGCAATTCAAAAGGACTCAGGGCTCCCGACCACCACCGCTGCGACTGTGGTAATAGCAGCAGCTGGAGCTTTGAACCCTTTAAATCGCCACCAGAGCTCTGTGCAGCACGCTTCAGGCAGCACAGAGGGCTGTGAGGAGAAGCCCCACAGTCCGGAATTTTCGGCTCCTGCCCAGTGAAAAAATTCAGAGAATACTAGACACCTGAGATGTCCGGTATTTTCTGAATTTTTCCCCAGCCAGGGGGCAAAAATGTCAGGCACCTGGCAACCCTACAAACACTCAGCACCCGGCCTCCTCCCCCCCCCCCCCCCCGAGTTCCGCTCTGGCCCCCAGCCCCCCGACACCAGCCCCCATGCTTACCTGGTTCGCAAGGCTGCCAGCACAAAATGACTGCCGGCCAAAAGACCTAGGGGTCTCCCCCCTCTTCAACAGAATTTTTTCCCGGTGTTTTTTTGGGGGGGAGGTTGGGTGTGTTCGGTATTTTTGTTTCAACCATCTGGCAGCCCTAACCCCACACCTTCTGGGAACACGGAGTCAGCCCTTCCTACCCCTCTTTGCACAGGGGCCTGGCAAGGCTGGCAAGCCCCCAGGCCTCAAGTCTCAAACCTTATAATGCATTTATTCTCCTGATTCCTCACTCCCCCACAAATATATATATTTCTGCAAGAGGGAGGGTAATACAGCCCAAGTTTTAAGCTGAAGGGATGTAGCCATAGGGAGATACCTGTGTGAAATCCTCATTGGCCATATTGGGCAATGCATTTACTTCCATCCCTTTTCCAACTTGATTTTGAAGAGAGAGATAAATTATGGAGGTCTGAGACTAGAATTGCCCCACACGTGAATCTCCCATTGGTTTGATTGGATGCTGTGTCTGTGAGGGCTGCAGGATTGGGCCTTTGGTATTTACTCATCCTCTATCAACAGGGTTTGGAGGAAATAGTAGAAAACTGATCCCCAAAAAGAGACACATAGGCTATGCCATTTGTACTTGCAAAATGTTATAACCTGCATTAATTACACCTTCAGATTTATTGTTAGAAACATCGCAAGCTGTTCCTACACACCCACCGGACTCAAGCTTCAACCTTTCTAATTTTTCCCACAGCTCCTATACTATTAAGTTTGCTCAGTAAGGTTCATTATATAGTACATCAGTTAAGCTGTCCAAAAGAGGGCAATTGGGCAGTGACAAGACACGCTCATGTGTAATGTGAAAGAAATGAATGTGGTGATGCATGAAGTGTAATCTGTGCAGTAACACATCAGAGACACCAGTAGGTAATTCAGCAGTCATGGCATTGATTGATATGGTTAGCAGTGTAGTATAACTATTAGTCCCTACAACATTAGGAAGGAACATGTTTAAAATCTAAAGGGTGCCTGCCTCGCATGCGAGAGTTCACATAAATATAAACAAAGGTGTTTCAGAGGTCTGATTCTAGAAGGGAAATGAACTATAGTGTTGACATCATCCCATGTGAAACTGGGATTCAGTTTAAATAACTTGAGAATTCAGGCAGGTTGGAATACAACACATTTTTTTTTTTTTATCAGAGAGATGATGGCTTAAAACTGATGTCATTATGAGGTTTAAATCAACTTTCTGCTTGCTTGAACATGGTCACCTGGGTATGGAGGTACAAGGACAAAAAGAGGTTGAGCAACTCAGTTTGTCTTTGAGCCAGTGATACCTGGGGTTGTGAAATTGAGTTCCATGAACAGTAATCTGTCAACTGTCCCCACAACATACATTTTTTAAACCCGCGCCTGCATTTTCTTTCATAATGAAAGGGACTGGTTGTCCTGAAAAAAATGCAATGATGAGCCAGAGTTATGGTTTAAAATACTTGGTAATAAATGCCTTAAAAAGTATCTCTAGTGTACCCATTACTTTTCAGAATATTTTGCCTGATTGGAACAAATACATTCAAATACATAAAAAGCTTGAGTAAATGTAGACACATACTCATGGCAAATTCAAACATTTGCTACCTACTCATATTCTAGATGGCATATAGTATTTGTAATCTTAATAAATGTTTCCAAGGAGTGAGCCATAGTTTATATATAACTTTTGTTTTGGTTTTCAGAATTTGTTCATTGTTTAAAACTATATTTTTGTTTCAACACTTACCTATTGTCTTATACAAAATAGCACATCCTCTAATGTTGTATTTTTGTAATCTTTGCAGTTTTATACTTGGACACATCTATGATCTGGAGTTTACATTTGAACACAGTCACAATTTTAAAATAAAGCCAATTTCAGCAGTATTCTGAACTATTCGAGCTAATTGTTCAAAATATCACATCAAATTACTGTATTACTGAGTGCAAATAATAGGATGGAGACTTTAAATAGTCTGATTTCTCTCACAGGTCAGGCAGATATAGGTCTAAATTTTGTTATATGCACTTGCAGAGTTGCAGATGTAAATAATTGTGACCAGGTGCAATTTTAGAAGTTTGATTTAAAACTTGTTCCTTAATATTAATGTGAAATGAATATAAAGGTAAATTACATCATTTATTGTATTCATTGATTTATTGGATTTGATTTTTAGCATTTGTTCCATAATTTTGGAAGATATGGTTAGTGGCACCGTATTTAATAAGTTAGTTTGATGAGCAACTAAGCATATCTTTAATCTGTTAATTTCACATCTTAGTTAGGAATCATCTTTGGAATTATTGTTAAAGATTTAAATTTTGCTTTCTGACCAAGTGATTGGGTCATTTGAAAGTAACTAGTATCACTTGTGTACATATATGGTGTCATAATTCCAAATCTATTATCTGTTCCTGTCTGTCCTGAAAGCCTTGCTCATGTTTCCTACATTAGTTGCTACTATGCAGCATTTGCTGCCTTCCACTTCCAAAAACTTAATGTAATAGTTACCTTTCAATGTATGGGTGTAATTTTCATTAATGTTAATGAGTTATGCTTGTGTATTAAGTGTAGAACAAACCTACTGACTTGGGAGGGGGAGGCTATAGCTATAATATTTAAAAGCTTTATCTTCAGATGAAGCATTCATACATCCAAAAATGACTGGGTGAATTCTATAGATTTTCCCAATTAAAAATCTATTACTTGCCCTCAGAATCAGATAGTGACAAAAAATAATATAAATGGACTATTATTCTTTCTCTATTTGTTTTTCCCCCAAAATAAAAATAGGCATCGTCAACTCATATAGTCTTATATCAATATGTTATCATCCACAGACAAGCCTATTCACTATTGTTTCAATCGAGTAAACAGTGGTGTAAGGGTCAGCCCTGTTCACAGGTAATTGTTAGTGTGCAGACAGTCCTGTCAAGCATGTTAGCTAAAAATACATCCCACACTGTCACTTTGCAAGGTGTTTGAAAATAATCGCCCAGATGCAGCAAAACAGGACATAGGCTTGTGTACTGACCTTTCTCTTTGTTTAATTTGTCTCAGAGGTTTATTTTCAAGGGACAAGTAATAATTGACTCTGTCTAATAACTAAATGCTCATTTGGGACAAAAACCATCAAAACATAAATGACATTTGATATTTACGAAAGAAAAATGACTTGGCTTTGGAGCAGTAGATACGTCCTAAGACTGTCTGATCACCTAACATATAAATTGAAGCTTCTTTCACAATATATATTAATTGCAGATACTTTCGCATTTTTTCGTAGTGAACCGTTAGCAGAGACCAACTGTTTTTGTTAATGCTACTCTCAGAAAGGCGGGGAAGGTTATTGGTCTGTCGTGCAATAATTTACTCCTCTTTGATATGCAAACGATCCACGGTGAATATAAAAAAATCCTATCAGACTCATTTCACAGTTCTTAACCACTTAGATTCTCTGGAGTCTATCGCCTCATTAGACCAGTGCTCTCCAAAGCTAGCATAATTAAAATCTTTAACAGTTTAGCAAAGTAAAGATGTTTGGCTGATCACGTTGAGATGATTATCTATCCATTGTATTCTAAATGACAAAAATAAATTAAATTTAGACCTTGGCATTTTTTATTATGTGTTTCAAATGAATATAATGCATACTGCCTCCCCCCCTCCCCCCAGTACCGTAGGTTTGGTAGGAGACATGCCTGTTTGAGCTGCTGCTGTGTATTCGGAAAATGGCAGATTTTCTTAGGATAGCTGCAGAATTACAACAGACTGAAAGAATGAACACCGAACCAACTTACCCAGGAAGTCCAATTCTAAAGCAGACTTTTTTGGAAGGCTTTCAGTATTTCATATATTTTAAGATGTCTTTAGAAAGATGCCATCACCTCTGGTTATTCTGTTCTCCCATGCCCTTCTGAAACAGCATTGAAATGTTCTGTGATGTGAGAATGTGAGGTGTTAGATCATGCATTCTGAATAAAGATTATGTTTATGACATGATCAAAGTATAGCGTCTGGGTTATACTGGGCCAAGTTATCCCTGCTGTATATGAATTTTTATCCCACTATTGTTGTGTAAAGTTCTCATTTGGAATGCTGGCTGAACATTGTAAATAAGGTTGGTGTCCATTTTGACACTGCTATGAAGCAACATTTCTTGAAGCTTATTTTATGTTTTCATTTCACTTTTGAATGGCTCATTAGCATTGATCTAAGAAATGACAGTAATAATAGTGTTACTTGTATAGAAAGTTATACAGTTTTTCAATAGACACATCCATCAATTAAGTGAGCAGTACTAGAAACCAAAATTAATGAGAAAGATAGGTGTGTTAATGAAATAATCATAGTATAATCAATTTGACTGTTAAAATTTGAAAAGCATTCCAGGAAGACAATATGAATTCATAATTTATGTCTAAAAGTGATTAATAAAAACTGTATTTAATAACAACGCTATTTGTCATCATTTAAAACTAAACCGCAAAATTAGTCATATTTGTAGTTCATCTTATCATTGTAACACAGTTGAATAATTTTATTTAAAAATCTTCCTTGGTTCTAAAAATAGACTAGAATGCATTCTGTTCTTGTTAAAAATGTAGCAAAACTTCTTCAGAGGTTCCAGAGTATAGCTTGGCCCCACTTTCTTGCAATCATCTCATAGACAAAATTCATTTGGAGCTGTGCCTCTGAAGGGACTCTGGGATTGGACCGTCTGATACAAAAATCATAGAAATACTAATTAACAGCACATTTTCCCCCCAGAAATCTTGCTTCTGTAGGAATTACATGTTGGGTGCTGATCAATTTAGCAGGAAAAATGAAGTGTTACTTGTATTAGCCTTTAGTTAACAGAAAAACCCCACAGAAAACTAACACTAGGCTTTGTTTACTGACTCTTTGATTTAATTACTGTTTTAAGACGGCCGAATTAGCTGTTAATTGATTTAATTATCCAATTTGTTTGTTTTAGGCATGATTCCAACAGAATTGCAGCAGCTCTGGAAAGAAGTAACAAGCTCTCACACAGCAGAGGAAACAGCCAGCAACAATCACAGCAGTTTGGACCTGTCCACCACATGTGTCTCCTCTTCAGCACCTTCTAAGACCTCCTTAATAATAAACCCACATGCCTCAACTAATGGACAGTTATCGGTCCACACTCCTAAAAGGGAGAGGTAGGTGCTGGTAGAATTTACATCTATCTACGTGTACATCAGTATCTGGTTATTGTGACATTGGTGACTCAAAGGGGAGAGCCTAGCCCACACTTTTTGCCTTTGCTTTCTCTCCTCCCATTGATGGGTTTACAGAAAATTGATGATAGTCAGAATTTGGCCCTTTTGTTTAGGTCTTTGATACAATTAGCAAGTTACAATGTTACACCAATGCGGGCATGATTAGTTTAGTAAATACGACCTGATCTGTGATGTGGTTATAATTGTTTTAAGTTTTCCAGCATGGTATTCGTGTTACTGTTGATGTGCCCTCTAGATAGAATTAATTGGTCAGTAAACTCCCATTTCATCATAAATCATCCACTTGTTACTATGTAGTTGTTCCTTATCTTTCACTGTGTTACGTGGTTGCAGATGTTCTGCACTCACCCACTATGACAGATCAGAGCAGACTTGAGTTCTCCAGGTTGATAAGAACTGTACTATGTCTTTTAAAGTGCTTGTAAATTCAGAGTACTGGCCATAAGGGTGGTTTTTAAAAGTTGGAATAATGTGTACTTGCCTGGATGATGGTTTTAAAGTGGTGGCTTAAGTCAGGAGTTGTCTGTTGAAGATGATTCTTAAGTACTGGTTCTACTAAATGTGAACACTATTTTATTGAGATTTTTCTCCCCCCCTGACATTTCTGCATCAGGTACTTCTAACATTTTTAAACTATTGATTACAGTGAAATATATGTTCCTAAGTAATGGGTAGTTCTTGTTCTTGCTTGCAAAGCTACTGTAAGAGTTCAGGCATAAAGTTTAGTCTAAAGCCTGAGGGCACACACCCATGTGTCAAACCAAGATATATGCTTGTGTTCCCCTTGTAAGGTTCCACATGCGGCTTCCCTCCTTCCCCCCCCCCAGGGTACAGCTCACAAAGCTACCCCTCCCCCATGGCTTGTAAACATGTCCCCACACCCCTGAAAATGGCCCTCTCCTCCTGGCTCCCTTTCCTCACCGGGGCAGGGGAGCCATCTGGCCTGGCTATTAAAGATGGAGTATTAAAGATGGCATCGGCCAGCGGGAGCCTGATGTGGCCAAAAAGCCTCTAAACGTTTTCTTAAAGGGGCAGCCATGGGGTTGTGTTGGTTTTTTTTTCCGCACTGGATCCACTCATATCTTGGCTCTTTGCCTGGAATGGGTTGGCCACCCCTGTTCTACAGCATGCTCAGATAAGAAATGCTGTCCTTACCTCAAATGACATGATGGACAGGTGTGTTTGGGATTTCAGCCAGGTTGCCTGCTCTGTCTTTCATACCAACTCTCACCTTGCTGCTGTAAGGAGATCCTGATCTTTGAACCCCTTACTGTAGTCTTCATCCCTCTACCAACCTGCTAACTTCCACAGGTGGGATGTCTCTTGCTGTTTTCCTCCTCCCACTCCCCAGAAGTCTCTGGTTTTCTACAAACAGCAGAGCGAGATTGACTTGATTCCTTTCCCTTTTGTCTACAGAGGTTCTGAGCAGCAACATTGAAACTCTTTTTGCTGCTAATTGAAAACAGCAGCAGAGGAATTGGGTCGGCAGACTAAGGAAGACAGTACTGTATACTTTAGTGGGCATGTCAGAAGGTTCCTTTTGCTAGCCTAGAAACTTAATTTTCAGTTTTTGGTGAAAGTTAGGTTCCTCAAAAGTGGATAGTTTTGTTCTTCCTTCACCCTTTTGCTCCCTGGGAAGTAGATGAGTGATTTTTTTTCAAGCCTGGGAGCTATCCCAGTGATTGAAAGCATGTTGATAAGAAAACAGCATAAACACATATTGGATCTTTCTAACATTAAGCAAATCAAGCTGTTATGAATAGGTATAATATATAGAAGAACACACTGTTGAGAAAATTACTTTTGAGGCACTGTTATGTACAGTAGGAATAATTTTGTTCCTTGCATAGGAAGGACTCTGACCTGCCTATGACTGTACATTCTTATATTGGTATGATACCAATGTATTGGTCGTAACATGTGCCATCAAGGATATAGTTTCCATGAAGTACTAGATAGGGTTCTAAACTAACTTAATAGTGTTTCATTAAATGAACTAAAACAGCTGAACTTAGAAGGGTTTATAATTTTCTGTTCATATTTATACTCTTGTATTTTCAAAAAATATACAGGCAGTCCCTGGGTTACGTGGCTCTGACTTACGTTGGATCCCTACTTACGAACGGGCCCCGCCCCCAGCAGACCGCCGAGACGCTCCGCGGCGGTCCCGCCGCCCGCGTCCTCTGCGACGAGAAAAGCTATTCCACGTCTCCTTGGTCAGCTGGGGGGGCCCCCTCCCAGCAGACCAGGGAGACGCGGAGCAAAGCCGCGGAGGATGCGGGCGGCGGGACCGCGGCGCGTCTCGGCGGTCCCGCCGCCCACGTCTCCCTGGTCTACTGGGGGGGGGAGGTGCAGCTAGTGTGCCCCCCCCCCCCCCAGCAGACCAGGCTTTTCTCGCCGCGGAGGACGTGGGCGGCAGGACCGCCGAGATGCACCGTGGTCCCACCGCCCGCGTCCTCCGCGGCGAGAAAAGCCGCTCCGCGTCTCCCTGGTCTGCTGGGGCGGGGGGCGCAGCTAGTGTGCCCCCCCCCAGCAGACCAGGCTTTTCTCGCCGACGCCTGGGGTAGAGCAGCTGGGGGGCTGCCGGGTTGGTCCCACAACGCCGAGGTGCGGCGCTACTGGACCTACCCAACAGCGCCCCAGCTGCTCTGTCCTAGGCGTCCAGATTCAGCCGCTGTTGAAACTGATCAGCGGCTAATTCCAGGAAGCTCGGGGCAGAGCAGCTCTGCCTCGGGCTTCCTGAAGTCAGCCGCTGGTCAGTGTCAGCTGCAGCTGACTTGGGAACACCTGGGGCAGAGCAGCTGGGGTGCTGCCGGGTTGGTCCAGTAGCGCCAAGGAGCGGCGCTGCGAGACCAACCCAGCAGCACCCCAGCTGTTCTGCCCCAGGCGTGTCTGATTCAGCCGCTGCTGGTCAGTTTCAACAGCGGCTGAATCTGGACGCCAGTTCCGACTTGCATACAAATTCAACTTAAGAACAAACTTACAGTCCCTATCTTGTACGTAACCCAGGGACTGCCTGTATCCGCTTTTTAAAACTACTAAAGACCTCACCACCAAATGGGTCTCCTTCCAGTAGGAAACAATAGGTTCCTCCCTAAATTAGGCTTGGAACATAGTGAGATGCATGAATCCATTTTGAAATAGGAATTTCTACATTATTGTAAAGTAGAGCTGGAAAATATTCTGTCTATACAATATATTATAGAGCAAGAGTGGGGAACTTTTTTCATGTCATGGGCCACTGACCAATAAAAAAAATCAGTCAGGGGTTTGCACACAAGTGAGAATAACAAAAAAACCCGCACCCCTCAACAGTGCCTGCACCCTAAGCCTCAGGAGCCAGATCCAGGCAAGCTGGGGACTGCATCCAGCCCTGGGGTCTTAGGTTCCCCAACTCCGTTAAAAAGGTTGGTCTGAAGGCAATTACTCTCTGCAAACAAGGTCATACATATGTTTTGTTAGTGCAATTCCCCACAATAATTAGGAAGTTATTAATATATCACTGAATATTTTGAGGTGAAATAGGTTAGAGACCTTCAGAAAAAACTCAGTTAAATTCATAATATACAGTATATCTTTAGTTTATTACAATGCTTAATTGTTTTTCTGTCACATTCCTTTATCATATTATCAAAATACAAAACACAAACAATGTTGGGATTAAAATAAAAGGGCCATGGACTTAGCTTTGCCTTTCACTATTTGTGATATTGAAGGTTTATGCCATCCATTAGCTTCAGTGATTGAATTACATCTTTATCCATAAGTAGAGCAGGAGACTACACACAGAAGAATGCCTACTGATGCACTTAAGGATTTTGTAGCAGTCTCATCAGGCACTGTGGTGCCTGCCTAGATTTCAGATGACACAAAACTCTTCTTGTTTAGACATATTTCACTCATTTCCTCTTTGAAATCGTATTTATCTACCATCACTATATTCAGGCTGGTAAATGAGCAATAAGAAAAGAGTACCCCTCTTCGGGGTCAAGGTGTATATTTAAAACTAAGTGACAGGGAAAATATGCAGAATAATAGCAGAGAGAGCATGGACTTCATGTTTTTATTCTCATCTCATACCAGATTGAAAAATGAAGCTAGGGGAAAAAATATATAGACCTCATCCTGCACTTAGCGCTCAGTCAAAACTCATATTGACATCAGTGCAGATTTTGCTCATATATGAAGGGATGTCAGGATATGGCCTGATGTGTCAGGATATGTACGAATGGCAGTGCTGAACATCAATCTTCACCTCTCCATAGAAGGCTACAAGTGGCACATAAGCTCATTGGAAGCATAAAAGTTCCTTTCTTAGCAACACACTGTGCTATGGGTGGTTTTGGCTGTTGCTTTTCTGCCCACAGTGCCTAGACAGTTGCATCTTGGAACACTTTCTGTTCCATGTGGCATTCTGAAATCTTTGGGAACGAGAAAATGGATTTCAGTGGCTTCAGCAACTGAGACACTGCTGAAATGGGCATTAGCACAAAACCCTAAACATGTGAGCGAGATCTTAGCACCATGCTACGACGTGTTTCTACGCTGCAGTGGCTTCAAAAGAGAGGGGAACCTGCACAAATTCGGCAAATGAAGATTCCTCGAGCTTGGGAGGTTGCCTTGCACATAGGGCAAGGGCCTAAAGTAAGAAATGGGATGAGCAGTTCCATTCCCTTTATTCCTCTATCCATCCAGGACATATATCAAGCCCTGCTTGGCTGGACTCAAGGGTGGGAGCCTATGTCTTTTATTCTGTCTGATCCTGAGTAGAACAGTTAGTTGTGTAGAATCACAGAAAACTAGAACGGGAAGGGACCTGAAGAGGTTCTCAAGTCCAGTGTCCTGCCCTCCTGGTAAGATCCATCACCGTCTAGATAATCCCTGATAGATTTTTACCTAGTCTGCTCTTAAATATCTCCAGTGATGGAAATTCCACAACCTCCCTAGTCAATTTATTCCAGTCTTTAACCATCCTGGCTGTTAGGAAGTTTTTCCTAATGTCCAACCTAAACTTCCCTTGCTGCAATTTAAGCCCATTGCTTCTTGTCCTGTCATCAGAGGCCCAGGAAAACAATTTTTCTCCCTCCCCTTTTAAGTACTTGAAAACTGCTATCATGTCCCCTCTGTTTTTTTTTTCTCTAAACTAAACAAACCCAGTTCTTTCAGTCTTTCTTCATAGCTCATGTTTTCTAGACCTTTAATCATTTTTGTTGCTCTTCTCTGCACCTTCTCCAGTTTCTCCATCCACATCTTTCTTGAAATGTGGTGCCCAGAACTGGACACACCATACTCCAACTGAGGCCTAAGCAGTGCAGAAAACATGAGCATCACTGTGATCAGGATTTGAATCTGCACTGGGAAACCTTGTTGGATTTCTAATCCAACACCTTAACCACTCAGCCATCGCAGCTATGGAAATTGAATTGGAGCTGAGAGGGTGAACTGGCTGTCTCTCAGTATGATTAAGATGGAGGTCATCTTCACAGAATGGGGAAAGCCACAGGAAGAGTTGGCCAACCTGAAATCAGCATCATGAGTGAGGGAATAGAATCACCGCCCGTTACTCATCTCTGCTGGTTGGATAGGCTAGATTCAGGCATGCTCCAGGGTGCTCAGTTTGCCACTGAAACCAAAATGCCTCCCGCCCCCCCCCCCCCCCCGTATCCGTAGCATCAGGCACGCATGTATATTTTCATTTAACATGCAGGCTGAGCACCAGTCATTTGTGCATTTGCTACCTCCCAACTAAGCTGCTGTAACTCACGCTACGAACTCTTGAGACCATCTGGGAGCTGGACTGAAGGAGCAGTGTTTCACCTGGGGCACACAATGCACAGGTCCTCCGTAGTCTATCACTTTGTATGGATCTGCAGAGTCCTGTGTCCTGGAGACAAGATGGGGAGAGAAAGACAGCAGTTGCCATGGGGCCCAGCCATTCAAAGGGATACAGAGCTCGCCGCTGCTGCTGCAGTAGTAGCAGTGGTGGCTGGGACCCTGAACCCTTTATATACCTGCCAGAGCATTGCACCACCCACTCTAGACAGCTCTGAGGACTGGGGGGAGGAGCATCCTCTGAGTGGTGCAGAGGATTAGCTGTCCTGGCCCTGCCCTTTCCGCCTGAGTCCTCGTCCCTTCCAGTAGCATGGAACTGGCTCCACCCCGCCTTGCCTAGGGAGCCTGTTCAGGCTCTCAGCTCCCTTGGGGCCACCCAGGTGTCATCCTTCTCCTGCCCCCATGAT
Source organism: Pelodiscus sinensis (assembly GCF_049634645.1). Lineage (NCBI taxonomy): Eukaryota > Metazoa > Chordata > Testudines > Trionychidae > Pelodiscus > Pelodiscus sinensis. Next base: position 9,700,184 of record NC_134721.1, on the reverse strand, counting down.
ATCTGTGCATTGATTATCAGGGAAGATGCACCTGTTTAAAAGCAATGGGACTGGTGGTGATCTTCATCATAAGACCATGGGAACTTGCTATCAGCCTTGATTTGACTCACCCCAAAATTATAGTTTTAGCTGTGAACAACAACAAAAATAGAAAAAGCTCCAGATACTCTAGCAATTAATTGTTTAAAGGTACTTACCAACGCTCACCCAGCAGCAGTAAATAATCACAATAGGGTAGGGGTAACTTTGACTTGGAGGGCATGCTGTAAAGCCATTCCTCCCCCACCCGTGGGCTTTTGGACAGGGATTAAGCATTAAGGGTGCAGGTTGGTTATGTGGGAGTTGCCTCCTCCTCTTTCTCTGGTACATTTTAGGGATGTAATAGTATAGTTGATTAACCAATAAGCAAAAGCTTATAGATTAATGCTATAGACCAGCGGTGAACAACCCATGGGTCGCAACTCCCAAGGGGGTCGCAGCTGTCTTCCGGGGTGGGTTGCAGGGCTGGCTGCCATAGGGGGAGTGGCAGGCAAGTGGAGCGGCATTTAATGGGACCACACTTTTTTTTCCCCCTCTCAACCAAAATTTTCCTAGGGGTCGCACTGGGAAAAAAGGTTGCGCACCACTGCTATAGACTACACACATTTCCCTTCACCCACCCACCCACCCACTTGCCAGTAAATTTTTTAGCAGGCTGGCCAGTATTCAGTCCTGGCTTGAAATGGGTCCGGGACCTACTCCTGCTGCAGCTCTGCATTTAAAGTGTATTAGCAGGCAGCCCGGCTCAGTTCTGGCTCACACCATATCCGGGAATTCAGACCCTAGACAGGGGCTGCTGCCACCTTGCGCTGCTGCCTCTTCATCAGAGGCAGCAGCACAGGGTGACAGGTGGGAGATGGTCCACAAGGGGAGCTGGTTTTTAAACCGGCTCCCCTCGTGAACCAGCTCCTGCCTGGCACCCTGCACTGCTGCCTCTGTATCAGTGTGGCATGGCAGGGGGCTCCTCAGGAATGAGACCGGAGCTCACTGGCTACCGGCCCTGCCTCCGGGGACTATAGAATAGTCGACTAACCGATAAGAATTCTTGAGGTTGCTTGACTATTCAATTAACTGCTATTTAACATCCCTAGTACATTTTACTGAAGCAGTTCCTTTGGATTTTGTGGAGTTGTCGATCCAGTGGACTTAATTCTGTTGTTGCTGACCATACTGTAAGGTAGGAGTAACTCCAGAACTTATAGGCACCCATGTAAAACCATTGGCATCATGTTCTGGATGTGGTGCATTTGAGCAATGGATAAGTACTTCAAAAGAATGAGGGAAATAAATTGTTTATATATTTTTTACCATGCTCAGATGTCACCAAGCTCAGACCCCAGTCCCTATATTCGATCACTCTAAGCTCGAGAACTTACTCACCCATCCCAGATTGGTGCATATGGGCTCAGATTTGTGATGATGGTGTCAGCGGTGAAAACAACAATTAATTTGTGGAGGCAGCCACCAGAGCTGGATCACAGTTCTCCTCTACTACTAGACAAGTAGCAAATGCAACCACCCATGCTCAGAATCTTCCCTGGGATGTGTGTGCTCAGCTTCAGAAGAAAAGAGCCAAATAAGAGCCAAATGCATTTTAGTGCGGTGGGTATTCCCAGTTCGTAAAATAGGTCAGAGAAAAGAGAGAGGTTGGTACAGAGAGGTGGTTTTGGGTTGCTGGGGTTTTTTGGTTGGTTGGTTGGTTATTTTTAATGCCCTGTGCATAGTACATTGAGAGAAATCTTTCTTAATTAAATGATATAATTCCAGCTAGAAATAATGGGTTAACACTTGCATTCATTTTGTTTTTAAATGTATATTACATTGATGCTTTTGTCCCACATTGAGCCCAGTTTTGTAAGTAGCGGTAGCAGCAGCAGCCGCTCTGGGGTTTGGTGCGCAGCAATCTGTTAAGGAGATAAATAATCTGCTTTGGCATGACACTCCTACTCTCCTCTTTAATTTGTCTTACACAAGGAAAATTATAATTAAATCATTCAGGGTAAACCCTTGAGTGTTGAGAAGGAAAAAAACACACTTTGGTAAAGATTGCCAATAGAGACCAACTTCCCTGTTGTGGCATGCAGACATTTATCAATATTCAGCACTATTAAAGGGAGAACATTTCGTGTGATTTGTGAGGCGGATGCCAAAGCTCAAATCAAGGCTTGTTAAGATCCTTTCCTCATGCAATCATGGATATTCAGCATCATTAGAATTCAGCACTGCCTGTGTGTTTCATGCTTTGATTTTAGTTAGACAATTTAATAGTGTTTATTGTACTGCTTTTATATATATATAAAATGCACGTATATGTATTTCCCTCAATGCAATAAACACATCTCATTCATCAGTACCCCAAGGGAAATACTTAGTTATAAATACTTGAATTCACAAAGGATAAGCAAAAGGGAGACCATCAACTAGCATGCAAACCTCTCATCATCTTATCAGCATTTTCTACACTCTTTTCACAGTAAGTAAATAAGTAAATAAAGCTAGTTAGAAACGTCTACTACATGTAGGTGCTTCACGGGCAATACCTTGTGAGGTTTTTAATATTGTTTCTCTGCATCTTAATTTTGAGGAAACTCAATTTTTGTTAACACAGTAGAAAAGATGTATTTGCTGAAGTGTCTTTATGTATATGACTCCTAACAGTTGGCAGGTGTTAAAACTGCATATAAATATGTTTTTTATAATTGTATGTATTTTAAGCCAATATATATATATATATGTATTTTAAGCCAATATATATGTGAATGATTATCTATCTGTCTATCTATTTTCATTTACAATTAATAATGATCCTTCATAATATACTTTGTGACCAACTTATGAAAAGCACTATAGAAGAGCTAGATGGTGATATTATTATTATTATTATGTAATGTAACGCATAAAGACCCAAAGTATTCTGAGATGTCTGTACACTGATCCAGTCACCCTTGAAGTCCTAAAGCAGTCCTCAGGCTGCTGTAACATGCCCTGTTGCCAGCTCTCCCAAGAGTCTGGAATGGCACCGGGAGCAGACCCTGCATTTGGAGAGGGAGCTATAGATATGTATATAAAATATGAAGTTACCATGGACTTTATGAGATCACCCAGGGAGCTCAGTTTATTCTAAATCTATACCAGCCCCTCTCCTTTTCCACAATACAGGTGGCACAGAGCCGATGATATAGTTGGCTAACGGCTCCCAAAAGGTGGTGGATATTGTTCCTCTTTCACACTTTTACATGGGCAGAGGAGCAATCTAGACTTTTGCGTTATGTTTGTGCCATTTAGGGCCAAATTCAGTCAGCCTTCCTCGCCTTGAGAAGTGCCCTTTCCTTCCATCTCACATAAATTCTGAATGCATCTTATAACTCAGAACTTCCCAGGACAACATACAATTGGCATTCTCATTACAGCTAAAGAAGGAACCACTAACTGCCATTTGTTTTCCTGTTCTGAGTCAGTTTACTACTCATTCAGCTTTTTTAAAATTTCCACTTCCATCACCTAGGTCCATGGTTGCTAATTTTCATTATCAATGTTTTTTTTAATCCGAGTTTATAACATTGATTACATTTACTGCGTGCACCATCTACCACGGTAGTCATTTCTTTGTGGAATTTTAGCAAATTAGTTACGCATGACCCTTTCCTCATCAATCCATGTTCGAGGCCTTTAATCGAATGATGTTTTTCAGGGTATTCAAACCCCCCCACAAAACTGTTCCTAGGATTTCCCTCCACAAGTGTTGTTAAGATAACAATCTGTAATTGCTTACTCTATCATATAGCCCTTTTTTGATTAAGGACATTATGTTAGCCACTTTAAAGTCCTCAGGAACCTGACCTGACATCAGAGAACTTGTGAACTCAAAGATTTTATTGGTTTCTGGTCACATGTAATAATGATCAGTTATACAACACAACCTCGACACTAAACTAGTGTATCAAAAAAGCACTTTAAATAGATTGGGTGAGCCTTGGCAGACACACATCAGAACTTTTCCAAATTTTAGCATATGTATTGTTTTATACCTCCATCTGGCCAACAGATCATTGTTTAATATCTGAGTACTTTGCATATCTCCTCCCTTTTCTTGCAGCTCAGATAATTACATGTCTGTTTAATGCAGCTTAATGGTTTTTTTACATACCAAATAAATAGCTGATGATTTTCTGCTAATTGTGTACATATGTGCACTTTATTTAATTGTGGCAGCTAGAATTTTAGTAACACGTTCCTGTCTCACTACTTAGTGTCCAACTAATATCTTCTTCAATTAAAGATGTGTTTGTATATTGATGTTAAAAGTTGACCTGTTTTAGTTTTTTCTAAAATATGGGATGCCTGTTTTCTTTTTCTTCCCCTCCACCCCCCTTTTGTGCCAGAGAATCATTTTTCAGTATATGCACCAGAGATACTTAGTGTAGGAAGAAGCCAGACAGGAAGATGAAGAATAGTTGTATTATTTTCAGTCACACATAAAAGAGTTTGGTAAGGAAAAAGAAACACCCTTGAGAATGTCTTAAAATGGAGAGTAGGATAGGTGATTTTCATATGACTATTTCCTCTGCTGTTCAATAAAATTCAAGCATTGAGTATCACAGCTGTTAAATCACATATTATGCCTTACCACTAATATACAGTACTGAGTATTGACGTTTAAACTAACATACCACACTACGCTGTGTAAACTTCATCCATTTCACCACGCTTAATGGAATAATCAGTTTTTCAATCAAATTTCATCATTTTTCCCAAGTTATAATGCCCATTTTACAACTGTTTTTGTTTAATTCCATGTATTTTGTTTGTTTGTTTTGGGGTGATTTTTTTTTTTGGTATCCTTTATTTCTTAAGTATTGAAGAAGGAATATCTTCTCATTCAGAACTGCCATGAAACTGTGCAGAAGCAAAGGTCTTTCCTCTTTCCCTCCCGACCCCCAAAATCTTGTGTTAATCTTGTTGTTTCGTTGTCATAATCATAATAAAAATAAGAATAATGTAAGGGTTCTCTTTTCAACATACATGCACTAAAATCCTATAATTCATTAATGGTGTTTGTGCTGGCATATTGGTGGGAGGAGGGCAGAATCCAACCTATCATATGCTGCTTGGTTTTCACATGTAAGCAACTGCTCATTTGTGTAATGTAAATGAGGGTGTTTTTTTCACATGGCAGGTGGTTCTGAGGTGTGTGTGTGCATGCATTTTTTATTTTCTTCTTCTATGTAATCAGTAGAGGCATATGTATATTATAAAGTATATTCTGCTCATTAAAACAATGGTGCAAGCACACAAAGGGAAATTGTTAATACGTGTTGCAGCTTGTCATTTCAGGCTGTGTGAATAAAGAAGATAACTATTCCTTTGGGAAACTATTTCAGGAATTGAGCAACAGATATGCTAGCCAGAGAATTCTTTTAACTGTAATTTTCCTTTTTGTATGTACTCAAAAATAACATCCTGATGGGTCCTTAAATGCCATTTCATATCCAGAGCGCAATTTCCACAGCACAGGTGGTGCTAATATAGGACAGTCCCCTAGGCACTTGTCGCCAAGAGTTGTACAGCTTGTTCAGTGTCTGCATCCATATGGCAATCTGTCCCATTCATAGAAAGACATTGTAGCTGTGCCTGTGGGTGCTATGGTCAATGTAGTGTGAAAAGTAGGTTTTAACTCTCAGCAACCTATGTTCTGCCGTTTGTTTTATTGCAGAATCCAAGTTATAACATTAATAAAAAAAAATTCAGCTCAGAGCATATTCCAGAACAATCTTGCTGGTTTCATTTTTGGTTACTCTTTGTAGCACATGGTTAACTCCGCAGGTGCAGTTGATCTATATGCAGCATGCCAGTGCAGAGTTTACAGGAGATCATTCTTAGAAGAAACGTTTTCTTAGTTGTTTAGGCTGTGAAGTAGCTCAGAATTTGCATAGCAGTGCATGTTCTTGTATACATAAATAAACGTCCTGTAGAAACAAGCATAATCCCTTTTTTTTTCTGTTGTGTTGTGCTACTGGTTTTCTTCCTCAGGCTCTGCTTTGTTAAGTAAGTTGACTATACTTTTTCAAAGGAACGTATGTTCTCTGCAAGTTTGCAGAGTGTGTGTAAGGGTCGGCCTACACTGCAAGGACAAACCTAAGGTGCCAAGTTGAAGCCCCAGTCAGTTGATTCAGGCCCATGGGATTCAAGCTGTGAACCTCAAAATAGCTGTGTAAAGACTCTGAAATAAAAGGATGGGGGGAGAGGTTTGGAACCCTAGTTCCAGCCCTGACCAGGAACATCTATACTGCTATCCTTAGCCCCTCAACCTGATTCTCATGACCCCAAATCAGTGGACCTGGGTTCTGAGACTTAGTTCAATGGGATTTTCTTTTCTGGATAGTGACGCCCCTCGGTATCCTGGGATGAATCACTCCTTGGAGGGGAGCTGGTACACAATCACAACATGGACAGAGTATGGCACAAGGGGTTTCCCCAATGAAACACATGGAAAATGCATGCATTTCCAAAAGCTTTAAGTTATTAACAAGAAAGCAAAATATATAGCTGCTCTGCTATCCGTGATTTTCATGCCAAATGTTGTTCTGCTTTAGTGTGATTATTTGTTATGCCTTTTAGTAAACAAAAACAAATAGAAAGCCTAACACCTGCAACAGCATCTGATATTTACACTACCTGGATGATTCAGCATGCTTCTCTGAGGAAATAGACAGACTTGGGTCCTAAGAATTTTGGTGTTTTTTATAATGTGCCTGTGGGAAAAGTATGTGGAAGAAATAATTTAATATAGTTTAAGTGTTTTCTTATAATACATTTTCCTCACACATTTAGGGAATATTTACAAAATGATATGTATTTTTTTTAAAGATGTTGCAAGATTCTTTAGTGGGAGGAGGCATACAAAGCAAATTCACAGTGTATATGTGATGTGATAGTCACCTTCTGTGCTGTTTTTGTTACGCTTATGGGATCATAGTGATAAAATATTGAAATTAATAATCTGTGTTAATTATATCTGTTGACCACATGACCAGGCAATATACAGGCAGACGACTTCTCCACCTCAGATTTTGTTCTTATATTTAAAGTTACTGTGGAAAATATACTGGTACTGATCTTCTGCATAAGGTATTTAAGCACAAGTGCGGTTTAAATCACTGAGACTACTAGTTAGGCATGTGCTTAAATAACTCTGGAGATCTTTCCTCTCTATCTTCCCCAGGATGAATTCTGTATGCAGAAACATCAGGAATTGCTGTGTTAAAGATCAGTGAGAAAAAATAGTTGAAGTGTTAGCTTAATTAGAGAAAAATGTGATCCTAGGATACTGAATCTGTATAACATCGTCTGAATAAATTAAAGGACTGTGCAGAGAGGAATAAAATGAAAGTTAACAAGGATAAGTGGAGAGTTGTCCAGATAGGTAATAAAAATCCAAAATACATGTTCAAAATGACACATTGGCTACTAAGCATCAGTTATGTGGGAAATGACCTAAGCACTATAGAGGATGAAAAATTAAAGTGAGGTATTTGCTACAACCCATAGTTAAGAGTGTAAATGCAGTGTTGGGCTGTACAAACATATTTGTTGTATTTAAGATTCTCCTTCCAGATACACATTTTAAAGCACTATTTAAACCACAGTCAGAATAAGACGTGCAACTAGACACTATCCTACAGAAAGGATAAAGAGAAATCGGAGCAAATACAGAATAGAGCAGCTAAGATGATAGTATTTGGAGGGAGTGGACTATGAAGAAAGATTAAAGGGAATTAAATATCTACATCCTGGAAAAATTGAGGCTGTATGAGGATGTGGTTATGATATGCAAGTATATTAAGAGAAGTTACAAAGAGGAGAGAGAGAGAAATTGTTATCATTAGTTAGTAACGACAGAATTTAAAATCCAGCATTGCAATTCACATTTGTCTATGGATTTTTGATGTGCACTTCATGATGATATTCAGGCACCAAATTGGGAAAAAAAATCAGTTTTAAATAGGCAAACTTGTTTATAGTAAAACTAGAAGACTTACACCATGTTGCTCAGATCCTTAATTAATTTTTGTTTTTTGGAAAATAAAATGAAAATGCCATGCTTCATTTAAATCATTGCTGAGTGGGGCAGGGGATGAGGACAACTAGGGAGAGAGGACAACCCTAGCCATCTCTCTCCACAGCTGTTTGGGGATAGGTGAGAAGCATTGCAGCTCCAGTGGGCATGGCTGGGGTAGGGATTGCACGTTTCCTGGCTGGGGCAAGTGCAGGTTCATCTGCCCTGTGTGCTCCCCAGCTAGCATGAGGAATGCAGCAAACTGTGAACTTTCCCTTTGCTCCCTGATGAGGGGGAATAGCCAGCAATGTGCTATTATGAATCCAGGTGCGGGGAGCTTCAGACCCTCCCCCCTCCCCAACACACACTTCCTAAAGGGTGCCTGGGGCATGGGAGGCTTTGGGGCGGGGCAGTCCTGGATAGGAGGATGCCCTCAGACAGTCCCTTTCACCTGCTTGCTGATTCTGTCGCTCTTATGTATGGCTTTATGAGAAGCAGTCCCATTCCAGGCACATCCCATTGCCCTGGTACAACCAAAACCTTATGTTGCTTGGAGAAAGCTGTATAACAATTTGGTGATCCTGGCTCAGACAGTTCAGGAGGACTGTTTGAATAGGCAGGCAAAATCACAGAAAGACTCACAGACAGAAAAAAACTCTCTCTCGCTCTCTCTTTCTCTTTATATATACACACAGACACACACACACACACACACACACACACGTTTCCTGCAGGATGACAGTGACATTGTCACGTCAGCTGCATCCTCATGCTGCTGCCTACCTCCGCCTCTGTCCTCGGCCTGCTATGGCCAGCCCTGGTGGTATCCCCTCCGCACATGGGCTGCTCTGGCTCCCGCTATGCCACTGGGTAGGAACTGCTAGGGCTGGGTCACCTCTGCCATCTTAGCCTGACTCCCCATTCTGGGCCATGCCAGTTCCCCTCCACACCTGACCTCCTCCCCTAGGCTGTGCTGTACCAGTTCCCCTCTGTGCCCGATGTACCCCCCTCAATCCCCTCAGCCCTTCCACTGAGACCCCACATCCCCAGCTCGCTCCTTCCCCCTCCCCACTGGCCAGACACCCACACCCAGACTGCTCCTGCATCCTCCCCTGCTCTTGCACCCTCTCCCCAGCCTGCTCCTGCCCCTTTCCCCCTGGCCAGACACCTAGCCCCAGAGAGAGGGGGGTTGGCGAGCATAGAAAGCAGGGGCACAGCCCCCTAGTAGTAGATTAAATGGAGATTGAAGCTTGCATCTGAAAGAAGCAATAGAATCAAAATATTTTTTGTGATGATCACTTCTCCTAGGTGGACAGGAAAGATGTGTTAGAATCCTTCAAAAGTGGCATGTTGGGCTAGTGGTTAAACAAATCCTTAGCAGTCCTGGTGAGACATCAAAAATAAAGGTTACAGTAAATATTTTAGAAAAAATGCATTGTACCGTTAAAGCTTCATAACTTTGACTGTTACTGATGTTAGATCATGGATTAGTAAATTGTTAGGGTCTGACGGGAGCATTATGGCAATCTAATCTATCTGCTACATGTAATCCACTATCACAGAAAGGTATTAGAGGCCTGCTCCTGCTCTCTTGACCCATCACAATGTCTTTGCCTTTACTGTATCTTCTCTCTCCTGCAAACCCCATTCTCACTGAATCTGATTGCTTAGCTACACTTGGTGAAGTAAAACCCTTGAAGGAGCTGCCCAGAAAATGGTTCCAGAGTTGGCCAGGCGGCAATGTGTGCTGCTGATCATTAGAGATTTTTAGTATAAGTCAGAGATTTTTCAATGAAATACCAGGACCACATGTTGCAGTATTTACAGAATGGCTCTATATTTAATTGTGCATGTATTTATGCGCTAGTATTAGCATGTATGAACACAGGTAAAAAATATCAGACAGGATTTCAGCCCGTGAACTACAGATTTTAACCTGGTTTGTCTAACGTTCTTGTGGTGCATTTAAAATTTAATTTACCCCTTTCTTCTGGGCCAGGTCTACACTAAAAGGAAAGGTCGACTTAAAATGCGCCGCTCCTGCTACGTTAATTCTGTAGCTGGAGTGGAAGTATCTTAAATCATGTTTTTGCACTCTCCACGCAGTGTGAGGTTGACAGGAGCAAACACTCTCATCGGTTTCCCTTATTTCTTGTGAGGAGCAGGACTACTGGCTCACACCAGTAGGGCGACCGGGGAGCCCTCTCAGTTTGAATTAGTGGGTCTTCACTAACCCTGCTGTTTCAAACTCCCGAAGATCGACTGCAGCAGTAGTGTAGACATGGCCCCACTGAGTTTGATGTAAAACATGAATTTCCAATGGTCCCAGGTTTTGATATGTGTTAATACTTTGAGGCTACATCTACACTGCGCATTCTTGTGCAAGAAGATATGCAAATGAGGCGTGGCGATATCACTGTGCCTCATTTGCATACCTAATCAGCCGCCATTTTTGCTCAAGGGGCTTTTGTGCAAGAAGGAGCTGTATACACTGCTCCTTCTTGCGCAAAACCCCCCTCTTGTGCAGGAGCCGTTCTTCCTGAAAATAAATGGCAGAACGGCTCCTGCACAAGAGGGGGGGTTTTGCGCAAGAAGGAGCAGTGTAGACAGCTCCTTCTTGCACAAAAGCCCCTTGCACAAAATGGAGGTTCATTAGGTAGGTATATAAATGAGGTGCAGCGATATTCATCGCTGTGCCTCATCTGCACATCTTCTTGTGCAAGAATGCACAGTGTAGACATAGCCTGAAGGGTTTAGGGTTTTCCCCTCCTCCTTTCCAAACAAATATAGGTAAACTAGATGAGGTTTTCTGAATGGAAAAACTGCCATATTTTCAAAAATGCACAATTGCTCATTAATTCTTCGTAAAGGTATTTATGGCCCCTACTAGATCAATATAATTGATTCAGGTTACCATTTTGCTTCTTAATTAAATGGTTTTCTGACTTCCTGGTTTTCACTTCACATTTCTTGACCTTTCCCCCTCTCTGTAGCCAAACATGGACTTTGACATTATTACCATTCATTTTTCCTTTCTGCTTGTTGAGTAACTATAGAATTCTCCAGACAGTCACAAAAATACAGTGATAGTTCCCAGTGGCCCTATACCACCTCAGGTTTCGGACTAAAAATGAAGCATCTTACATCACACATCATCTTCTTAAAACCAGAAGATGGCTGTCTATTAAGCGCGATGGAGCCTCATAGATTGGGGAAGTAAGACTACTAAGTAACTGTGTGATCATTACTGTTCTTTTGTGCCTCTTCCACATCTTCCTGTTGTTGTCCTAAGTTGTTGCATCTTTTCTTTCATTGGCCCGTAAGCACTTTGAGGCAGGTGTCATCCCAAATACGTATTCTGTGAGGTACCTTGAATATGCGTTTGGATTTGTCATTGATAGTGAGTGTTACCACCAGTGTTTTCCTATACTTAATGCCATTATGATTAGATCAATATTGCAGTTCCTGTGAGAGAGGAAACGATATTTTTACATATTGATGCTATCGTGCTTTGTTGTACTTGATTCTCTTTCTGTTACTTATGCTGACAGACTAAGATCAGTATAGTTTAAAACCATCCCTGGCTCAAATGTGTTGTGAGCCTGGATAGGTCAATCAGCAGGGGGTTAGACTTTTAATATGATGATGATCTAGGATTCAAGTCCTGGGGGTGTTTTTTGAGATCAGTCTAGCTGATCACAATGACACCTTGTACCCTCCTAATATGTTAATCCCAGAGGAGGACTAAGTTTCTCACAGGTGATTAATGTTTCCTGCTTGAGACCTGTAGTTAATTGTTATCCTGTGCATTTTGAGGCCAAATAATTCATATGAGGGAGGCTCTATTAATGGGGATTAACTAGAGAAGTTGATAGGTAAGAACTGAAGAGAAACAGTCAAATGAAAAAGAGACCCGTTCAGTTACATCCCATAATGGTGAACAACTAAGAAGTGACACATTTTCTAAGTGCTTGTATGCAAATGCTAGAAATCTATATATTGAATCTGTGAGTTTATCTTTAGTAAGGTCGCTCACCAAAGGCTTTTAAGCAAGCTAACTAGTCATGGAATAAGAGGAAAGGTGCTCTCATGCAGCAATAATTGGCTAAAAGACAGGAAACAAAGGGATTGGAATAAATGGTCAGATTCCAGACTGGAGTGAGGTCTCCCAGGGCTCTGTACTGGTACCAGGGCTGTTCAGTATATTAAAAAAACAATCTGGAAAATGGGGTAAACAGTGAGGTGGGTGGTAATATAAAATGTATTCAAAATAGCTGAGTCTAGAGGAGACTGTGAAGTGATACAAAGCATCATGCAAAACTGAGTGACTGGTCAGAAAATGGCAGACGAAATTCAATGCTGATCAGTGAAAAATAATATGCATTGGAAAATATAAACTTAACTCTATATATATATATATATATATATATATATATATATATATAAAATGAGGGGTTTTCAATTAGCTGTTACCACACAAGAAAGAGATCAAAGAGTTTTCATGGAGAGTTCTCTGAAACTGATTTGCTCAATGTTTAATGGCAGTCAAAAGCTAACAAAATTAGGAACCATTAGGAAAGGAACAAATAAGAAGACAGGAAAATATCATAATGCCACCCATAGGCAATGGGTAATGTAGGCAAGGGAAGCCATTGTCTTCCCTAGATTGCCCAGCTGCCTGGGAGAAGCTGGAGACACACCAGATGGCAGCACTGCTCCCTGGCAGATGGAGAAGGCTGGGGCCATTGTATGCGGCAGCACAGCTCCCCGGCGCTTGGCTAGGGGGGAAGGTTGTGAAGGGGCGCATGATCTAAGGGAAGGGGTGTGGCTAGGGGAGGAAGAGATGGGGCTTTGGCTGCCTTCCCCAGCTTGTGTCTTCACCTGCCACCCATGATGCCACCATATAAATCCCTGGTATGTCCACACCTTGAATATTGCATGCCGTTTAGATGCTCATCTCGAAAAAGATAAATTTGAACTGGAAAAGTTATAGGGAAGTCAATAAAAATGATGAAGGGGATCTCTCCTATGAGGAGAGATTAAAAAGCCTGGGATTTTTCAGGTTGGAAAAGAGGCAGCGAAGTGGGGATATGATAGAGATCTATCAAATCATGACTGGTGTGGAGAAAGTTAATAAAGAAGTATTATTTACCCATTCACATAACACAAGAGCTAAAAGGACTCAAAAAAGAATTAGATACATTCATGGAGGATAGGTCCATCACTGTTAGCCAAAATGGTCAGGGATTCTAAGTCTCTAACTGCTAGGAGTGGGGAGTGGATGACAAGAAGTAGATCATTGAATAATTACCCCATTCTGTTAATTCTCTCCAAAGCCTCTGGCCACTGTCAGAAGGCAGGATATTGGTGTGATCTAGTTTGGCTGCTCTTGTATTCTTGTGACAATAACAATAATCTCAATTTTTTTTTTTAAAGAACAAATCTGGCATTTACTAGATTAAAATCACTCCAGTAGAAAGTTCTAAACATGAGTATGAAATCATGAGGGAATGTGAAATCCTCTAATTAAACACGATTTTAAAAGCAGATGGAAAATTGAGATAAGGGTTACAGAGTATGAAAGAGCCAAAGAACACACTGCGAAGAAGAAAGAATGTTAGACGTACCAATGCATTAGTGTTCTGTAGAGACTAGAGACTCCATCTTATTCACTGTAGGATTCCCACATGTGCCCAAAGAAATATGGATACTCCATTGTCTCATATGATGTAAATAACTTAATGGATGGATAATAGTTATTATAAATGTTTCCTTTTGTCGATATCACAGCCATAAAGACTCAGTTAGATAATCAGTGCTGCATAGATTAAAAATAATCATCATGTATCTGTGCTTTTATATATATTTCTATCTCTATTAGACAAAATAAAGGAACAGTAGAACCAGGAGACCACAAAAAGAAGAACTTACAGTAAAGAGTGAGCTATTTTTCCAATGCTTTCCTCTGGATAGAAAAGCCTTGTTCTACCCAGAAATCTGCTCCATCAGCAGCTGGCAAAGTTGAAGTCCTTTCCTGTTGTCTCTGGGGTAGGGGAGGGATCCCCAATCCTCTCTCCTTTAGCTCAACCTTTTCCCTTGCCCTAGCTTTTTTCAGGCACTGTGCAGAGTTTTTCCAAGGGAGTAGCAGAAGATATTGCACAAATTCTTCATCCTTTGCTGGGCAGGTGACTCAATCATTCTCTCAACGTCATTAAAACACAAGACTATTCTTCTCACCAGCAGAAGGGAATTAAGTATGGCTTCTTACATCATAGGTTGTTTTCCCCAATATTCTGGCAGTGATTGCCATTCCGTGATGATGTGGAAGAGATGTAATGGAATATGAAGCATTTGAACATTGTAAACCCTCAGCTATGGCACACTGCGTGTACGTCTAAAAAGCGGGGTATCCCAAAATAGCTACCTATTTCAAATATTTTTTGAAATAACGGGCACACTATTCCGACATCCCTATAACATTCATTCCACATAGGTTAAGGGAAGTTTCAAAATAGTGTTTTATTTTGAAATTTGGTACTGTGTAGACGTGCCAAATTTTGAAATAAGCTATTTTGAAATACAATCAAAATAAGATACACAATTTGCATAATGCAAATTGTGTATCTTCTTTTGAGTTTAGGGTGTTATGTAGACACACCCTGTGATGCTTAGCATTTTATTCCTGAGCTTTGCACTTCCTCAGTTTCCTGGGATCCACACACAACTCTTATGCCAACACTCAGCCAGCATTTGAAATCCTGGTGCCCAATTCCATGGGGCTAGTTGGTAAGTATGGTCTAATTTATGAATTAAATAAATTGTTGTAATGTTGCAAGAGGTTGTTAAATGTCTTACTGTTGATTATAATGGCTACCTCTGAAGACCTATTTCAATATCACATGCTTCTTTTTACCAGTCTGCAAAACCCAGCATGAAGAGCATTATTAAGTTTCTCTATAAGAACAATTTGTTGATTTAAAAGCACCTCCTTTTAGCCAATTCTAATCTGAAAAATGATTAAAAACAACACTTTCTTATGCAACAGATCCTGTACAGATTCAGAGTAATTTCTAGTTACTTTAATGATGCAGCTTTTATTTGTTTTGACCCCATGTACACTGCAAAGCTAATAAAGAAAAGGAGTCTAGGCTTTTTTGTACTAGTGAGAGAATTGCTAGTTAAGTTCTGACTGCGAAGCCAAATTATGCCCTATGTTTGTACCTTTGCAATTGGGAAAATTGAAGGGTTGCAGATGTTTAACCAAGAACAGAATTTGAAGACAGTGTTACTGCACAGATGTAACTGTGGGCATTTTTTGGCCTGTAGAATCTATATTAATGATGCTGATGCATAGGCCCTTAAGAACATACCGTAGCTCTCTGATTTGAGCTTGACCATTAGAAATAAAACAGGATCATCTTTCCTTTGGGCGTATCTACTGAGTACTTTGTGGTTTGACAGTCAAGTCTAAGTCGATCAAAGAATAGAAATTTAAGAGACTAAATTTTCCAATCTCAGAGGTGTAGCCATGTTAGACTGTAACTTTAAAAACAACGAGTAGTCCTGTGGCACATTAGCTCTGGTTTACACTAGGGAGTTAATTTGAAATAACACATTACCAAGCCCGTTATTTTGAAATAACAGGCTGGTTATTTTGAAATAATAATACCTGCTTTCCACTAGGGATGTAAAGGACTAGTTGACCAGTCAATTACCTGATAAGCATATGCTTATCAGCTAGTCGAGTCGACTACTTGCTTCGCCCCCCACTGCCTCTAGTCAGAGGCGGAGGAAGGAGGAGCCGGTGCTGTGGGAAACCAGTTTAAAAGCTGATTCCGCTCAGCACCCTCTCCACCTTGTGTGAGGGTACAAGGGGGGCAGAGACACCGTTGTCCCAGAGCCGGTGCAAATGGAGGTAATCCCGCTGCAGCTCTGCCTTTTAAATGAGTAAGAGCCCAGCAGTTTGCCAGGGTTAGCCCCTAACGGGCCACCGGCCATTTATTTATCTGCGTTTCTGTAGGTATGGCCACTAAAAGCTCATTCGCAGAAGATTGCTATTTCCAGTCAATGGGGGTTATGGGAAGCAGTACAGACCAGGACACTGCATCCTGCAGCTCCCATTGGCCCAAGAATGGTGATCGCAGTCAAAAGAAGCTTCAAGCAGCCTTATCTGTTGAGGCACCGGTAAATAAAGCGCTGGTGGGCCTCTAGGGGATCTCTGATGTGCCCTGTCCAGTCTGAGGACCGGTTATTGCTCACCACTCTTAGACCTAGAATATGGTGGGAAAATAAATATATTGGACAGAGGCTTCTGTTTTTTGCACCGAATAGCATGGCAGCTCTAGCCTTTCAGTCGGCATATTGAGGAACAAAGTACCACTGTTTTCACCAAAATCGTGGTACTGTGTATCTCAGGGATGTTGTCATTTCATCTCTTCATTTGGGACTTGCTCTCCATGGTTTCTCCAGAGGCAAAATGTGGTTCTATATCATCAGTGAGGATCTGAAATATCAGAAATGGAGCAGTTGCGTACAGAAATTTCTTTTCCAAAACCTAAAAAGCTAAACTGGCCACAGTAATGGAATGGTTTCTGTGTATTTATGGGTTTATTTAATCATATTAATTGTAGGAGGTAGAGGTGTGCATAGTGAACTTACTTCAGAAGCCTGAGGGAGGGTTCTTATGGGTAGGAAGGAAAATGCAGCACTTTGAAGAAGATGGGGCTTATGAAAACCTCTAGAAAGTGAATACAGAAGATGGGGTTGGAGATAAGAGTGCCAGAATAGGCCTGGTCCTCGTCACCCCACCTGGATGAGCAGTTAGAGGGTCTGCATGGAGATTGAAAGCATCAAAATTAAATTTTAAACGGGCACCTATTAAGGATTTTCTGATTGATCATTTGTATTTTTGCCACTCCATGATCCGTGTCATTAAAAAATGAATTGCACAACAAAGTTTGCTTGGCTGAAGTATTGCATTTTCTGTGCTTGTGTCTAATTTTCTCTCACTCCTGCATTATTTTGTTTCACAAACAAATAAAAAGAGGCAATGAAGATACACTGCACATAGAAAACATACCTCGGCTGTTGTGTAAATCATGCAGTGCTATATGATTTACTTCCAAAAACTTCTTGGACATCACATATAGTCATGGCAGGTTATTTGTGAATTTGTGTGTGAGAGAAAGAGAAACACATATGCTCTTTCAGTGTCATTACAAATCAATGGGGAATATCTGGAACAAATGATTTACTTGCTCTTCCTGCCAGCATTCTTCTCTTGTACAATCTGCATGTGGCCGTGGTCTCTCTGTATGTGGCAGTATTGTAGAAGTCCTATTTGCACACAAACAAATGTTCTTGAACAATTTCTTTAATGTATTAGGCCCACGTGTCTCTTCAGCATAATGCATTTTGGTCTTCACATTCCAACTATATATTTTCTTCAAGTCTAGTACTTGGAACAGTTCAAGGAAAAACCAGTTATTCATTCATTTTTCATTTTCTTCTTGTCTTTTCCTCATTATGCCAAATGCAGTACATATAATCTTGTTCTGCTTTTCTGTCTTTTTTCTGAAGTAATCCTCTCGAAGACTCGTTTCCTTGAACAACAGGCAATATTTAATACTAGCAATAGAAGCGGGATGGACCAGATTGAATACAGAAGTCTTAACTGGGCATATGTGAAAGTCTCCAAAATGTACCACCAAAGGACAGTGCAGAGAGAAAGAATTAAAAGAATGAGCTAATTCAAAATAACTGCCAGAAGTGCTTGCATTTTTATTTTGTTAAGAATAGTAGCTACTTTAAAAAAAAAAAAAAAAAAGCATTTCTTTATATTATTGAATGATAGCAGAAGCTTTCTTATGTGTTTTTTAGGCATAATGCCATTTTAAAGTATATTGTGAGTGTGCTGACATTCCATGTTCCCGTTTGATTGACATAAGGAATTCCCATGGACACAGTGTAAATTCTGCATTCACTTAGACACCTTCAGTCAGATACTTTAAACTTTTTGGGCAGAGTACCATAGTGCCTTCCCGGTCATGCAGGATTTTTACCTCAATTTAAAACAATATGCATAGCAATCTTGGGATTCTCCCATAGACTTGTCTGTAGAATCCAGGAGATTAATTAAAAATACCACACATACAGATATTTAAACTGTAAGAGTCCCAATGGCTTTGTAATGGGATTTCCACTGATGAAAACTGTAGAACTCTTTGAAAATGTACCTTTTCTTGTCAGTTGTCACATTATAGTTTTCTAGGAAATTTGGTTGTGTGCGCAACATCATCTATGTAAATTGACATGCAAACATTTTGTTAAGTCTGACAAACACACTTAAACTATATCCCTGGCATAGCTATGAATGTCTTGATTGATTTTAATGGGATGTTAACATCAAAGCTTATTTTCCTGCCCTTTATCCTTGTACTGTAAAATTAGTTGATAAAAAACACAACAGACCACATTAAAAATCTGTCATTGTTAAAAAAACAGTTGAGTCTATATTTAGTATTGACTGCAAATGGTCCTAGTAAGACTTGAGTCCAAAAATGTATCCAGTTTTATTATCCAGTTGAGTAAATAGACTGCGACCTTGTCTACACTAGAAAGGGTTTGCCGGCATAGCTATATCAGCAATCAGCTCTATCAGTTCTCCAAACAAAATAAGCTACCCCTTTTTTTGTCAATATAATAACCCTGTCTACACTGTACTTCTATCAGCATAGCTATGTTACATATTCCTAGCCATCATGACTGTTCCAGCAAAACCTTTTAAGTGTAGACCAGGCCTGTGATAACAGGATTACTTGATGTTTTGTTTGTGAGTTTTTAATTATCAAGTCTAGCAATTTATCTGGATTTTATTGTTTATCCTGTCAGTATTAAACAGACCTCTCAATAAAATAAAAATAAGTGCAAGATATCTGTGTAGATTATTTTCTCCTGAGGTTTACAGCATTTTATTCATATTTTAAAATGTAGCTTGATTATCCTTTCAAAATATAAAATTAATGTTACTTACTATTATCTTAAATGCTTCTCTGTATGCATCCTCAAAGAGTGTACCTGACACTGCACCATATCTGGCGTTGTTAACTGTGTGCCTTCACCCTGGCACTCTGTTTTTTCAGTGAGGGTAGACATGTGGCATAACAATTTGCTAAGTTCCTTGCAGAGAATGGATTGATTCTTTCATTCTTTTAACAGCTCATCAGATACAGTTTCTCTCTCCGTGTTTGTTTTAAAAATTGATTTAAGATTACCTGAAAATAGTTCCTATATAGACCAGGTTTCGTAACCCTTTGAGCCTCCTATGTTTTATAGGAGAATTAGCTTGCTTGGAAAACTTGAAAACAAAATTTTGATTACAAAATGGAAATGTAATGCTTATGCACATTTTTGTAATTTTTTCCCCCATCTAGTTCCACTACTTTTACTTTCAGAAGGTGTTAATTGTTCCTCAGTTGTCCATAGATTTCCATTAGGCCTAAGTTGTGATGTAATGGAAACTGGGAGGTTTGGAGGAACCTTCTGATGCGTTCGTTGCCTATTGTTTGAGACAACAGGGAGTGTTTGAGGCAACCATGAGATTCTCATATCCGGTGAATAAGAAAGAATGTAACTATAATCACTGTCGTAATACATGATGAAATAATGTTCCAGAACAAGACCAAATGACATTTCCACATGTGCATAGACATAGGATGACAAAATGTAGGTGTTTATCTGTAACAATACCTGTAATCCAGGATAAAAAAAAAGTCATAAAACCACACCTAGGTGCTGGTATGCAGTCATATCCTTTGTGTGTTTGAAGTTCATAATACAGCAAAATACACTATAGCAAAAATACATGCTATGAAAAATAGATGTGTGAGAGAGTATAAAATAGAGCCCTAAATATTATTTTGATGTTTTATGTGTAAATTAACCTAAGGATATGGAAATTTGTTACAAAAATATTTCCTTTACTTAAGAAGTTTCCATGCCGAAGTTGAATAAAAAAGATTTTTTAGAATATGGTTCATCAGTTAGTGCAACAGATACATTTCCCTGAGCACCACATGGCCCGGATCAAAGCGACTCATGACTTGGATCAGTGCAGTCAAATCATTATGTATTGATTGGAATCCCACTGGAGGGTTAACCCCTTCATGTTCATAAGAATTTTTTCTTTAACCTTGATTTCAGTGATTAGTAAGCACTGTGATATTTCTGCCAAAGTATAGACATGGTAATAGCCTCTGTAAAGCCTCTGGCATTGCAGAATTCTTTGATTATTTAAATTTCCTTTTTTATGATTAATTTTAAAAACATTCGTGATTAACTTTATCGGCGTGCAAAAAGTTTATACTAGTGCAATAAAAGCGTCATAGTAAGGAGAAGAAAATGCTAGATGGACAATATGGTATTAAAATTAGAGTTGCAAACTGCAGTGTTTTTTCCTTTAGGTAATCATTTGGAATATTTTAAATCCTGGATATATTGTATTATATGACCTGGATATATTTTATATTTATACTGTTGTACAAAAATAGCTTTTCGTATTGATGCCGTTGGACTGTAAATGTGTAATATTTGTTAATTTCTCATCAAAATATCAAGTATTAGACAAGTCTGTCAAATGAATTTCCCTATCAGTATTCATTGAAATTCTTTACAAAGCTTTTAGTTAAGGAATGAAATGTAGGAGGCACATACAAAAGAGATCTTGGATGGCGCACACATTCAATTTGCAAATTATACTTAATTTTGGTTTTTTTAGAAATCAAGGGCAAGATAAATAGGATTCGTGAAATGTAATCGTAAGATCTTCTATATGTTATATTCTTCCTGCGTGTTTTGCTGTTAGTATCTTTGCCAAGGTGAAATTATTCAGAGCCTTCCATGACAGTGCTTCTTCTCCTTTCTGTTTCTTTCCTTCAGTTTATCCCACGAGGAGCACTCACATAGCCATCCACTCTATGGACATGGTGTATGCAAATGGCCAGGCTGTGAAGCAGTTTGTGAAGACTTCCAGTCATTTCTAAAGTAAGATTTTTTTTTTGGCACTTATATTTTACTCTGAGCATGCCCTGTAATTGTTTTGTGCTGTCCCTTCCTCACCAAGGGCCTGATCCCAAGCTGACTGAATACAACAGAAAACTCCCGTTGATTTTTCAGTGGGCTTTGTATCATTTCTAATGTACATTTTAATAGGGAATGACAAATTATCCCTATATAAAAAATGAAATCTATAACTCATGTAGTCTCCTGAATACTGTAGTGCTATAAAACAGTGTTTGAATTTCTACATGTATTTTTTCTATTTTAATATTCTTTAAAAAAAATACATTTTACACAACACAACCTTAATTCAACCTTTTTCACTGAATTTCGAAATTTGGTCTTCTATTAATACCTTAATTGATCAGAGAGAATTGCAAGGCAGAAGGTGAAATTAATTTGTCAAATAAGTAACTAATGTGCAAAGTACACACTACTAAAAATAAACTGTAATTATATTTATTGGGCTCCTGCAGTTTTCTACTGACCTTCTGTCACTGCCGAAGTATACAGTTTTACATGTTGCATAAACAGTGCAGTATTGGCCAGTGCATGGTAATGCAAAGATCCCGACACAGGGAAGAGAAGGCTGAAATAAATCTCACATAGCTCTTCTACAAGGATCAGCTTCCTTCCTCAAAGCTGAAGTGTAAATGTGTTAATATTGCATCCCATGTATCTCTGAGTAGATCACTAGGAGCAATTAGATTTGCACCCTTCTTGAATTTTGCACTCTTCTTGAATTTTGATGTCCACTAACATCTCCTAGATTTGCTATGGGTCTGTTGTGGTTAAATCCAACAAACCGAATGCTCCAGCAACATATGTGAATTGAATGCACAAAGAAGCAAATTCTGCTGTCATATATTTACACTGCTGTCAAAGTGGAATAAGTCCATAGAAATCCATGGAATTGCTTGAGATGGACCACGGAGCAACTGAGCAGAATTCATCCCTAAACCTTTAGGAAACATTCTTATGTCGGTTCTTTCTCGGAACAGTTCTGAAGAAGGATGAGAGGGTTGTATTTGTTGTTGTTGTTTTTAATATGGTATATTGAGGCCTGGATTTGCTTCCAAAACACACTGAATCAATCCTGGTCCCATTGAAGTCACTGGCAAACTCCCCATTTGACTTCAGTAAGCGCGGAAACAGGCCCCGTATAAACATACATTGCAAGTCAGGAGTGGTGCAGTAATGAAAAGGGTCTCATTATAAGAGGATTACAAAATAAGAAGGTACTAGTCATAGATTTCCATGAAGGGTGGCCTCATTTCTTTCAGTTCAGCCTGTTGTTCACTTAGTGAAATAAATGCTAATCTCTCATACTTGCCAGCTCATTTATATTCAGATGCTAGTCTATAACATTTAGTTCTTTAAAACAATTCTAAATTTCATTACGTTTAATGAAGGGAAAAGTTCTGGATTTGACAGCTTTGGAGAGTGGCATTCTCAGTTTATTCACTTGGGCAGATTTTGCCCGCTTTACATTCTCTGAGTAATCCCTTCTCTGGGACTGAACCCCATTAATTTTAGTATGACTACTTATGGAGTCAGGTAGTACTCGGCACCATTATGGGCCGGATTCTTGCATGCTTAAGTAATGCAGCATGCATAGGGACAGCGTAGGGCTATCTGTCAGGGTGCCTCTAACATGGGACCGTCTCGAGAAGTGACGGGGAGTCCAGTCTCCATGCGTTCAGTTATTGGGCTTTTTGCTGATACAATAAGAATGTTTACCTATTAGTGTCATTTGTGGCAATACTTCTGTGGTATGGTTATCTGTCCTACCAGCAGGTGGGCTTTCAGAGAGCTGACTCCTTTCAGAGAGTTGTGAACAGCCAGTAGATTGTAACGATTTCAGGTAATTTCTAACCTTGGCTAAATTTGAACAACTGACTACAGGTAAAACGTTCCTTCTGGACTTTTCCTAAGCCATCCAAACCTCCATTTTTAGATTATTTTTCCACTTCTAGTTTTGAAGTGCCCTTTTCCTTTTAAATAATGTGTCCCGTATTTCTTGTATCTGTTGAGTTGCCTAAATTTCCCAGTACACAAATTCTACAATCCAAGGGATTATCTCTCTACAAAATGATATCAGTTCTATGTGATACTTCACTCAGAATGTATGCAGAATGGATAACCCCAGGCAACAATTGACATTGCTAGAGAAGCAGACAACACTTTATATAATGATACCGTAGCCCTCCAAATTTCTTGTCCCTATTGTGAAGTGGACACCCTTACATTTTATAGTTATTTTTGAAAGTTTATTATTTGCTGGAAATGGTAGACTCTTTCATAACAGTAGACATTTTTAATTGTACCCACTGTACTAGTATGATTCTCAAAGAGAGATGTTTTAATACATGGCCCAAGATGAAAAAAAAATAAAAAGATAGCCTTCACTAAGTGAAATACAGGTTACATATCAATTGTGCATTATGTAATTTCATTCACCCTAGTGAAAGGATCTGTTATAGGGGATGAAGAGAAGTTATATGTGGAATTAAAGCGCTATATGCCAATAAAATGATGCTGTAGTTAAAGAAGAGAAAGGACACGCAGGTCTAAAATCATGGTTCATTTTTTTTTCCTCCTGAGGAAGAAATATCATAACTGTTAGTAAATCAAAAACAGAGATTTGACACTCTTCTGTGATCATTCTGTAGTGTTTGTTCCCAAGGTGAGGTACACCACAGGGCCCTTGATTTCAAAGATAAATTCTGTACAAATAACAATTCTGGTTGTCTTTCACTCACCCGCCAACAAGAGGATGCTTATCACAACCAGCAGATGCAGTGTATTGTATGCTTTTATTTCTCTGTTTCTTTTCCAAATAAGTTGCAGTTTTAGGGGGGAAAGGATGGGAGGGGGTAATCTCTTAGCCATTGGTTATTATGCAATGGCTGAATCAGTAAGAGATAATTGATATCAGCAGGTACTTCTCCTAAGTATAATGAAATAGTTGCACCCTGCATTGCCTAAAATACTTAGATAATATAAAAACAAAAACAAGTTCCATATTACCAAATCCACAAAACCAAAGCTTTAGGGACCAGACATTCGTAGTATTGTGTACTTACCTGTTGTCCATATTGTAATTTGAAATGGAAGAACAGCAACATATGAAATAACTTTAAAATCAATCATCGCTATTTTGTTCTCATGTGTTTTTAAAGATTATGTACAGAAAAGGTATTAGTTTTTCCCTACAGTGCTTGTAGTTTTGGGAAATCTTTTTTCAGATAAGTAATGATATATTTGTCAAGAAACACGCCCGTATCTTGACAAATGATATACTTGTCAACATACATGCCGGCATCCATAGGGCACATATTGCAAGACAGGACCAAACTGGGTGGTGCAGGACTGGACCTTGTGGGGTTTTTTGTTTGTTTGTTTGTTTGTTTGTTTGTTTTTAATTCTATCATGATTTGGGTATTTTCAGCCTCACAATAACCTCTAATTTAAATATGCATTTTAAGTAGGATACATAACTCTTTTGAGAGATGTGGCAATCCCTACATTGAGAGATGCTGGTTGTGTGCTTCATGTGATTTTAACTTTTATGAAACTAAGGAGGATTTCTATGAAAGAAACTACTAAGTGCACTCTGTAATGTTTTCACAAGTGTTTTTATCATGGTAACATCTTGTTTACTTTAGTTGCCTGCCTAAAACTACTTGGAACATGTTAAGAAAACATTTCAAGAAAGCTTCTACAAAGAGGCTTTTGTTTAGCAGCAACTGTGAGGCAGCTCAGCTCACAAAGGTGTTAACTTTCAACCCCTTAAGCACTTCCACATGAAATTCCAGCAACGATGTTTGTGGTTTTGGAAAAACAAAGTGTGTGTTAAAGAAACCAGGTATATGCTAATACATGTTGAAGTAAGCCGGAAATCATAAATTGTTTCAAACACATTAATTGCTATCATTTGCATGTCAAAATGTTCTGCAGTGAAATCATCTTGCAGTGAGCACAACAGAAACTTTTGAATCTAATGGTTACAGCAGAAAAGACTTTTGTCTAT